>NC_041386.1:724162134-724193350 GCF_002162155.2 Triticum dicoccoides
GTACTTCTTCCTCCTATATATACCTACGGACCCCGAAAACATCCAGCAGCACCACGAAACACAATTTCCACCGCCGTAACCCTCTGTATTCGCGAGATCCCATCTTGGAGCCTTCGCCGGCACTCTGCCGGAGGGGGAATCGACCATGGGGCGCTTCTACATCAACACCACAGCCCCTCCGATGAGTTGTGAGTAGTTTACCACAGACCTACGGGTCCATAGTTATTACCTAGATGGCTTCTTCTCTCTTTTTGGATCTCAATACATTGTTCTCCCCCTCTCTTGTGGAGATCTATTCGATGTAATCTCTTTTTGCGGTGTGTTTGTCGAGATCCGATGAATTGTGGGTTTATGATTAAATTTATCTATGAATAATATTTGAATATTCTCTGAATTCTTTTATGTATGATTTAGTTATCTTTGCAAATCTCTTCGAATTATCAGTTTGCTTTGGCCTACTAGATTGATCTTTCTTGCCATGGGAGAACTGCTTAGCTTTGGGTTCAATCTTGCGGTGTTCTTACCCAGTGACAGAAAGGGTTGCAAGACACGTATTGTATTGTTGCCATCGTGGATAACAAGATGGGGTTTATATCATATTGCATGTGTTTATCCCTCTACATCATGTCATCTTGCTTAAAGCGTCACTCTGTTCTTATGAACTTAATACTCCAGATGCAGGCAGGAGTCGGTCGATGTGTGGAGTAATAGTAGTAGATGTAGGAAGGAGTCGGTCTACTTGTTATGGACGTGATGCCTATATACATGATCATGCCTAGATAATCTCATAACTATGCGCTTTTCTATCAATTGCTCGACAGTAATTTGTTCACCCACCGTAATACTTATGATTTCTCGAGAGAAGGCTCTAGTGAAACCTATGGCCCCCGGGTCTGTCTCTTATCATATTTGCTTTCAATCTATCTTTATTTGCATCTTTACTTTTTGCATCTATATCACAAAATACCAAAAATATATTACTATCTTTATTAGATCTCACTTTCGTAAGTGGCCGTGAAGGGATTGACAACTCCTTTATTGCGTTGGTTGCGAGTTCTCAGTTTGTTTGTGTAGGTGCGTGGGACTTTTGAGGAGCCTCCTACTGGATTGATACCTTGGTTCGCAAAACTGAGAGAAATACTTACGCTACACTTTGCTGCATCACCCTCTCCTCTTCGAGGAAAACCAACGCAAGCTGAAGACGTAGCACTCCAGTATCAGATACCTTGTTTTCCTCCAGCCTTCGCTTTAGCTCGGAGTCTTCGGCCGCATGCGAGGCTGTTGTTAGCTTCGCAACCTGCTCATCCAAGTAGACATATGTGTTAACTCCTATGACATATTATTCGATCCTCTATTCGGCCCTTCTTCGGGAAACGCCGAAAAGAGTGCAGGGGCTACTATCTATATACAGTTGTTCCTTTTGGACATAACTAAAAATATATTACTTCGCATTCCTCAAAGCCTGTTAGGAGGCTGTTATAGGCTTGGTTCAATCCACTTTTAGCGGACAGAACCTTTTCAACCACCGTACCCATAAGGGTACGGTGCTCCTCCACAATGGAAGCACCTTGAAGCGCTTCCATCAGAGTGTCTGGCACCTCTAGATTGATAGAGGATGCAGGTGGATACGGCACACCCACTTCCTTTGAAGAAGGCTGCTGGTCCTATTCCGGAGCCGTATGGGTCTCCGGAATAATATTCGGTTTGGGGCTCAATTGAGCGTTGCCCCCATCACCGGTCTCCATGGGGGTTGATTCCCCCCTCTCTTCGGCAACAGAGGTATTAACCTCCGTCGCCACCTTGACAACCTCCTGAGACAACACTTCGGTGTTATCCTGGGCAGTGGGTGGAGAGATCTGCGAAGGCGACTCGCTCTCCATCGCATTCGTCCCTAGCGAGTTCCCAGATGACGATGATCGTTGGGGGAGATCGCAAGCCGGGCTATAATGCACACTTCACTGTGATTAAATAATAAGGTATAAAATCGGATATGTATATGGTGTCTTCAGATACTTATGATTTAGCCGAAGGCTTCGGCCTGAGGCACCGCTTTGGGGTGGCGTCGGCATCCGCTTCAGAATCATCTTAAAACGAGGGTTTTCCCTTCTTGGCCGCCTCCGCCTCCATATCCACGGAAGCCCCCCTTTTCTTATTCCCCCCTTGGGGGCAGAGTTGCTCCCTTCCTCCTCTACGTATTCGTCATGGGAGTAGGAGGCTTCGGAGTCTTCGGACATGGCGTCCAAAGTACCTTTACGATGGAGGCCACCTCTGGTCTCCCCGTCCTTCTTCTTGGCCTTCTTCTCCAGTGCCTGATACGGCACCGGAACCAGCATCTTGATCAGCAAGGGAGTGTCCTGGTCCTCGGGCAGTGGAGCCGGACATTTGATCTGCTCCTCCTTCTTTGTCTAGCCATGTGGGAATCAGAAAGTTCAGTATACCGGAGTGGCCGGACATGCGCTGTCATAGTCGCAGTCTTCGGTTGTCTCTGGCCACGACTTTTGGGTCTTGAATAGTAGTTTCCATATGTCTTCGTGCGTCGTGCCGAAGAACCGCTGCAGAGTCCGAGGACCGTCCGTGTCGAATTCCCACATATATTGAGTGCGACATTGACAAGGGAGAATCCGGCGAAAAGCATCACCTGGATCACGCTGGCGAGGCTGGTGTTCTTGTTTATCACACCCTTGACGCGGCTCTCTAGCGCTGTCACCTTGTTAGGTGATTCCCAATCCAGACCGTTACTCACTACTAGGAAAAGGCCTACTAGTGGCGCACTAGTTTTGCCTACTAATGGCGCACTACTGGTGCGCCACTAGTATCACGCCACTAGTATTTTTTACTAATGGCGCAACACTGGTGCGCCATTAGTATACGGATACTAATGGCCCACCCGTAGTGCGCCATTAGTATGCCTAGAGGTGCGCCATTACTATCTCACTTAGTAATGGCGCACCACATAGGAGTGCGCCAATACCGATGTATTTATGTCTCTTTCTTCGGAGGTGGTGATGATGGAGTTGTTGATGTAGTAGGCTTCTTCATTAGCTTGCGCTTGAGAATAGTATTTTGCTCCCTTAAGTCATCGATCTCCTGCTCAAGACTTAATATCTTTTCACATAGCTATTGTTCGTTTTCCTGCAAGAGACGAAAAGGGCTAAACTCGATCTTAGGTTTCTTTGATTTATCAGGGAGACATGACTTTTTGAACACCTCGTGCATGTTCCCAGGTTGAGGTAGTGGGACTTCATCTTCATCTGAGCTTGTATCCTCCTGTCCCTTAGGATCATAGTCTTCTTCTTCCTCCATGGACCAACGACAATGCTCCAAGTCCCCGTAGACTTTGGGGTATACAACATAATCAGCCACATAGCCTTCTCCTTCCGAATCCTGGGACGACATATTGCTCCAAATCTGTTGCAGAACAGCTCAAAACAGAAACAGAGGATTTTGTCGTGGTACGGTCGTCAAAACCTTCAGGAGATTATATAATGAATTTTTACCGACCAAAAGAAGTATTGTGCAAGAAAGCGGAGTCCGAAGGGCACATGAGGTGGCCATGAGGCAGGGGCACTCCCACCACCCTCGTGGCTACTTCATGTCTCTTTCAGACTAATTTTAATTTTCCTAATTTTTTAAATATTCCAAAACGGTGAAAATTGCTATTTGAAAAGTTTTGGAGTCGATTTACTTACCGTACCACATACCTATTCCTTTTTGGAGTCTGAACCATTCTGGAAAGTGTCCCTTATATACTCCTCCGGGGTTATGGTGTTAACAATATTGGTCTCAACATTTATGGGAGTACCCGAGATATAATGTTTGATTCTTTGACCATTTACCACCTTCGGGTTTGTGCCTTCAACGTTGTTGATTTTGATGACACCAGAGCGATAGACCTCCTCGATAATGTAAGGACCTTCCCATTTGGAGAGAAGTTTTCCTGGAAAAAAATCTTAAATGAGAGTTGTATAGCAAAACATGATCACCTACATTAAAATCACGCTTTTGTATCCTTTTGTCATGCCATCTTTTAACTTTGTCTTTAAACAACTTGGCATCCTCATAGGTGGGTTCTCCATTCATCAAGCGAGCTAATGTCAAATAACCTCTTCTCACCGTCAAGTTTGAAATCATATTGAGCTCTTTAATAGCACAATATGCCTTACGTTCTAGTTCTAGAGGTAAGTGACACGCCTTTCCATAAACCATTTTATACGGAGACATACCCATAGGGTGCATCGTCAAGTTTCTTGGATCAATTCTTTCTAGATCTATTAACAATCTTTTGCGAAATCAATTTAATCTCTCTATTACTCAATTCTACTTGACCACTAGATTGAAGATGATATGGAGATGCCATTCTATGATTAACATCAAACTTACCAAGCATTTTACGAAAATCACCCTGAATAAAATGTGAACCGCCATCAGTAATTAAATATCTAGGGAGTCCAAACCTCGGAAAAATGACTTCCTTAAGCATCTTAACAGAAGTGTGATGATCAACACTACTAGTTGGAATAGCTTCTACCCACTTAGTAACATAACCAACAGCAACTAAAATATGTGTATACCCATTAGAGGAAGGAAAAGGTCCCATATAATCAAAGCCCCAAACATCAAATGGTTCAATAACAAGTGAATAGTTCATAGGCATGTCCTGACGTCTACTCATATTAGCAATTCTGTGGCATTCATCACAAGACAAGACAAACTTACGAGCATCTTTGAAAAGAGTATGCCAATAAAAACCGGATTGCAATACCTTATGTGCAGTTCTATCTCCAGCGCGTTGTCATCCGTAAGCCTCTGAGTGACACTTGGGTAGGATATGTTCCTGTTCATGCTCATGTACACAACATCTAATAACACCATCTACTCCTTCTTTATAAAGGTGTGGGTCATCCCAAAAGTAATGTCTTAAATCATAGATATTTTTTTTCTTTTGCTAGTATGTGAAACTAGGTGGTATAAATTTAGCAACAATGTAATTAGCATAGTCAGCATACCATGGAGTATTATGAGAAGCATTTATGACAGCTAATTGTTCATCAGGAAAGCTATCATCAATATATAGTGGGTCATCAAGAACATTTTCTAACCTAGACAAGTTGTCTGCAACGGGGTTCTCAGCTCCTTTCTATCAATAATATGCAAATCAAATTCTTGTAGCAAGAGAACCCATCTAATAAGTCTAGGTTTAGCATCTTTCTTTTCCATAATATACTTAATAGCAGCATGATATGTGTGAACAGTTACTTTGGAATCAACAATATAAGATCTGAACTTATCACAAGCAAATACAACTGCTAAAAATTCTTTTTCAATAGTAGAATAATTTTTGTGGGCACTCTCTAGAGTTTTTACTAGCATAATGGTTAACATTCAATTTCTTATCAACTCTTTTCCTAGAAAAACACCAACAACATAATCACTAGCATCACACATAATTTCAAAGGGTAAATTCCAATCAGGTGGCTGAAGAATAGGTGCAGAAATCAAGGCTTTCTTAAGTATTTCAAATGCTTCTACACAATCATCATAAAAAACAAAAGGAACATCTTTTTGCAAGAGATTAGTGAGAGGCCTAGAAATTTTAGAGAAGTATTTAATAAACCTCCTATAGAAACCAACATGACCAAAGAAACTTCTTATACCTTTGATATCTTTAGGACACGACTTCTTTTCAATAGGATCTACATTAGCTTTATCAACATCAATACCTCTTTCAGAAATTTTATGCCCCAAAACAATACCTTCGTTAACAATAAAGTGGCACTTCTCCCAACTCAAGACAAGATTAGTTTCTTCACATCTCAGCAAAACTTGATTAAGGTTGCTTAAGCAATCATCAAAAGAAGTTCCGTAAACGGAATAATCATCCACGAAAACCTCAAGAATCTTTTCATAGAAGTCAGAGAATATAGCAGTCATACATCTTTGAAAGGTTGCAGGTGCATTGCATAAACCAAAAGGCATACATCTATAAGCAAAAGTACAGAAAGGGCAAGTAAAGGTGGTCTTTTCCTAGTCCTATTTTGACACAGATATTCGAGAGAAGCCATAATAACCATCTAGAAAGCAAAAATGTGTATGTTTGGATAGTCTTTCTAGCATTTGATCAATAAAAGATAGAGGGTAATGATGTTTTGTAGTAGCTTATTTAATTTGCGGAAATCAATTACCATTCTATAACCTGTAACAATTCTTTGTGGGATCAATTCATTTTATCATTAGGAACAACAATAATACCCCCCTTCTTAAGGACACAATGAATGAGACATACACACTAACTATCAGCAATAGGGTAAATTATACCTTCCTCCAGAAGCTTTAGTTTTTCATTTCTTACCACTTCTTTCATCTTAGGATTTAACCGCCGTTGATGATCAACAACAGGTTCAGCATCTTTTTCCAATTTTATTTTGTGCTGGCATAGAGTGGGGCTAATGCCTTAAAGATCATCAAGAGTATGTCCAATAGCGGCACGGTGCTTCTTCAGAGTTTTCAATAATTTCTCTTCTTCATGCTCTGAAAGGTTAGCACTACTAATAACATGATATATCTTCTTTTCATCAAAATAAGCATATTTAAGAGTATCAGGTAATAGTTTAAGCTCAAACACGGGATCACCCTTGGATGGAGGACGATCTCCAAGAATTTTAATAGGCATATTGTGTTTCAAAATAAGTCTTTGCTTAAAGAATACTTTATCTATTTCCCTTCTTTCATTCATAACCATATCATTTCCATGGTCTAACAAATATTGTTCTAAAGGATCATTAGGAGGCACGGCAATAGAAGCAAGAACAATAATTTCATCCTTACTACGCAATTCTTTATCATGGGGTTGTCTACGAAATTTAAAAAAATTTAAATCATGAGACATATCCCCTAAACCAATAGTAACAATATCCTTTTCGCAGCCTATCTTAGCATTAACAGTATTCGAGAAGGATGTACCAAATATAATGGGACAAAAGTTGTCTTGTGGGGAACCAAGAACAAGAAAATCAGTAGGATATTTAATTTTCCTACACAAGACTTCAACATCTCTAACAATCCCAACTGGTAAAATAGTATCCTTATTGGCAAGCTTAATTGTAACATCTATATCTTCTATCTCAGCAGGAGCAACATCATGCATAATTTCTTTGTATAAGTCATGAGGAATTGCACTCACCCTAGAACCCATCATCACATAAGCCATGGTAACAATAATCTCCTATTTTAACAGAAAAGCATGCCAACAACAGGTCTATGTTTATCTTTATTATCGGGTTTAGCAATCCTAGCAACTTCATCACAGAAATAAATAACACACCCATCAATATTATCGACTAATTGATCTTTAACCATAGCAATACTAGGTTAAACATTAATTTGCTCAGGGGGTGTAGGTGTTCTTGTATAACTCTTACGAACCACAGTTGAAGCTTTAGCATGATCCTTTATTCTAACAGGAAAAGGGGGTTTCTCAATATAAGCACCAGGAACAATAGGATCAACATTATAAGTAATAATTTCTTCTTCAACTTTAGTAAGTTCTACTACTTTCACTTCAATGGGAGGATGATATTTAAACCACTTCTCCTTAGGGGGATCAACAGGAGTAGTAAATGATTCACAGAAAGAAGCTACTATCTCAGAGTCAAGTCCATATTCAGTGCTAAATTCACGAAAAGCATCGGTATCCATAAAAGATTTAACACAACCAAACTTAAGGTTTATACCTGAATCCTTACCTTCATCGAGTTCCCAATCTTCAGAGTTGCATTTAATTTTTTCCAATAAATCCAATTTGAATTCAATAGTCTTCATCATAAAAGAACCAGTACAAGAAGTATCGAGCATGGAGCATCATTATGAGAAAGCCAAGCATAAAATTTTTGAATAATAATTTCTCTTGAGAGATCATGATTGGGGCATGAATATAACATTGACTTAAGCCTCACCCAATCTTGAGCAATACTTTATCCTTCATGAGTCCAAAAATTATATATATAATACCAATCACGATGAACCAAATGCATAGGTTCAAACATCTGATGAAATTCAAATTTCAATCGATTGTTGTTCCATGATCCAATATCATCACCTAGCCTGTACCATGTCAGTTCCTTTCCCTTCAAAGATAAAGGAAGACCTTCTTCTTGACAACATCCTCGGGCATACCTGCAAGCTTAAATAATCCACACACTTCATCCATATAGATTAGGTGCATATCGGGATGTAATGTTCCATCTCCTGTATAAGGATTAGCTAGCAGTTTCTCTATCATACCCGAAGGAATTTCAAAGTAAATATTTTCAGTAGGTTCAGTAGATTGTGGACCAACTCTTTTCTCTTTTGGTCGATGTGAAAATACCCCGAACAAGCTCCTCAAAGGATTATTTTCCATAGTAACACGTGTCAGTAAATTTCAGCACACTATATAAATGTTTCATTACCAAATTCCACTTACCAAAGGCTCTTCACTCCCTGGCAAAAGCGCCAGAAAAGAGTCTTGATAACCCACAAGTATAGGGGATCTATCATAGTCCTTTCAATAAGTAAGAGTGTCGAACCCAACAAGGAGCAGAAGGAAATGACAAGCGGTTTTCTGTAAGGTATTCTTAGCAAGCACTGAAATTATCGGTAACATATAGTTTTGTGATAAGGTTATTCATAACAGGTAACAAGTAACAAAAGTAGATGAGGTGCAGCCAGGTGGCCCAATCCTTTTTGTGGCAAAGGACAAGCCTGGACGAACTCTTATATAAAGCAAAGTGGTCCCGATGACACATGGGAATTATTGTCAAGCTAGTTTTCATCATGCTCATATGACTCACGTTCGTTACTTTGATAATTTGATATGTGTGTGAACTGGTGCTTGGGTGTTGTCCTTCCTTGGAAAAGCCTCCCAATTATGATTAACCTATGTCGCAAGCATCCACAACTACGAAAGAATAATTAAGGTAAACCTACCCATAGCATGAAACATATGGATCCAAATCAACCCCTTACGAAGCAACGCATAAACTAGGGTTTAAGCTTCTATCACTCTAGCAACCCATCATATATTTATTACTTCCCAATGCCTTCCCTAGGCCCAAATCATGGTGAAGTGTCATGTAGTCGACGTTCACATAACACCACTAGAGGAGAGACAACATACATCTCATCAAAATATCGAACGAATACCAAATTCACATGATTACTTATAACAAGACCTCTCCCATGTACTCAGGAACAAATGTAAGTACTCACAAAGCATAATCATGTTCATAATCAGAGTGGTATTAATAAGCATTAATGATCTGAATAGATGATCTTCCAATGAATAAACCAACTAGCATGAACTACAAGGAGTAATCAACACTACTCTCAACCCACAGGTACCAATCTGAGGTTTTGAGACAAAGATTGGATACATGAGATGAACTAGGGTTTGAGAGTAGATGGAGCTAGTGAAGATGTTGATGGAGATTGACCCCCTCTTAATGAGAGGATCGAAGGTGATGACGATCGCGATGATTTCCCCCTCCCGGAGGGATGTTTCCCCGACAGAACAGCTTCGCCGGAGCCCTAGATTGGTCCTGCCCAGGTTCCGCCTCGAGACAGCGGTGCTTCATCCCGAACGCTTCTCTCTGATTTTTTTTCAAGGCAAAAGACACCATATAGCAAAAGATGGGCGTCGGGGCCTACCAGGGGGGCCACGAGGTAGGGGGCGCGCCCAGGGGGTGGGGCACGCCCTCCCTCTTGGCTGACTGGTGGCTCCCCTCTGGTGCTTTCTTCTCCAAGTATTTTTTATTTATTCCAAAACTGATCTCTCTGAAGTTTCAGGACTTTTGGAGTTGGGAAGAATAGGTCTCTAACATTTGCTCCTTTTCCAGTCCAGAATTCTAGGTGCCGGCATTCTCCCTCTTCATGTAAAGCATATAAAATAAGAGAGAAAAGGCATAAGTATTGTGATATAACATGTAATAACAACCCATAATGCAATAAATATTGATATAAAAGCATGATGCAAAATGGACGTATCAAACCACTTCAGATGCTTTTCACGGATGAAAATCACTAATCCGGAATTGTTCCGGAATGCATTGAAAATTATTTAGTGGGTACTGGAAATGTTCTAAGCCCACATAAATATTTTCAGTTCTAACGGATGCTGAAAAATATCATCATGAATAGTGAAATCAGCTTTATGGTTACTTTATGGAAAGCCACCTTTTTGGGCTTTGCCCCAAAAGATCTAGGGATGACATGGAAGGATGGGAACCCTTTTTTGGGGGGTCCCACAAGGGTTTTGGATGTCCAAGACGGGCTTCTCCATGGAGCCCCACTTGCTTCCCCATAATGCCCTTTATGTGGGACATAAAACATGGGTATTTGGGTTTTCCATGTCCCACCCTTCCCCTTCGGTTTTTCTATAAATAGAGGTGGAGATGCACTCTGCACATAGAATCTTTCTCAGATACAAGTGCCATTGCAATGATCTGGCTTCTCTTTCCCTCCCCGCGAAATATCATTGAGCCGAAAGGCTGTCTAGGTTCCGGTGGGAACTAGTTCTGGATGGCAAAGCCCTGCCGGATAGGTGACACCGTATGTGTCCAACCCCGTAGAGAGGTCATAGTTTCGATCTTTGTGCCCGAGGGGCTATTTTGAGAGTGCCTCCCTAAGGGCTGTCCAAGTGACGGTCCAAGTTCTGTGAGTCCTCATGAAGGACTGTCCAAGGGATGGTTCGAGTTCTTTGAGTCCTCACGAAGGGTTGTCCGAGTGACCGTCCGAGTTTTGAAAGTGCCTCTTGAAGGGCTGTCCGCGACACCGTCCTATGGACTATCTGACCGCCTCTCGGAGGGCTGTCCGTGGGGAAGATGAGGGAGTACATCCTCATGATTAGGAGATTGTAAATCCTAGCTGTGGGGATCTACACCGCCGATCGTCATCAACTCTTCTTCCACTGCACTACGAGTCGGTAACGAAAAAGATCAAACCTTGTATGCGGTCTCCATAGTGGTCCTGGGCTGGTGAGTAGGTCAGAAATTTTTTGTCTGATGTGTTACCCTACAGTTAGGAGTCACACATGTGGCTGGCACAACGGTCTAGTCGCCAACTACCTTCATATGGATAAGTTAACTATTCTTTATTTGAATATGTACACTGAATATGAAGCAGTAGTTATAGGGAGTAGTTTCATTCTTTGAATTATGGGTACATGGAGCAATAGCAATAAAAACAATGGATATATGTCAATAGCAATGAAAACAATGGAGCATTAGTCCACATGATACATGCCACTAGTCCATAAGTTGAGAGATACTAACATTTAGAGAAAATGCATGGTAAGATTGTTTACTATTGTGTCACTAGTTCATATTTTTCATGCCTTGTTCTTAAATAATCTGCACTGCTTACTATGTTACTATTATGTTCTTCAACGGAAGCTCCCAAGAGTTGTTGTGCCTATGTTGATGGATGTGCAAGCTGAGATGATAATTATTTCCTATGAGAAGACCAATTTCAAATATAGATACTCAACTGAATGTGTACCAGATTGTCGCCTCACAATTGAAGGATGGATGCAAATAGTGAATGAGTGCAGACCAGAAACTGGAGACCGATGGATTTGTGTGCCCCATCATGAAGATGGGGGGCTTTCCTGTTGTTTTCAATTTTCCATAAAAGAGAGGAGTAGGTCCAAGTACTTGTCATGATCGTTACTTACTAACTACTAGAAGTTTGTACCCTCGATCGTGTTTCGACTACTATGTGTTGGGTAGCTACTAGCTAAGACGATAACAATTAGTTGGTGCATTTTTTGTTATCCTTGATAACTATTAGTTATTGTTAATGTACGATGATGATGATGATGATGATACATTGTTATATCACTATGATGATGATGATGGTGGTGAGATATTGTTATATCACTATGATGATGATTATGATGATGAGACATTGTTGTATCATATAGTTTCGATGTTGTATGTATATTTGGACCACATAAAAACTAGCATAATTGTTGTTTAAATATTGTGTTAATACGCAGAAGAAAAATAATATTGAAATAACTAGTAGTATCACACTTTTTATGGTAGTAGTATAGCGCAGGCACACGCTACCACTACACAAAGATAGTAGTAATGTTGGGCGCCACCGTGTTACTACTAACAGAAGTAGTAGTAGCACGGGGTGGCACCCGCGCTACTACTACCCAGTTAGCTGTAGCGCGGTATTATTAGCACGGGCCCTCTCGCCACTACTAGGAATTTCCCTAGTAGTGCTCCCATTCGGCCACCCATCCTCAATTGCTCCAAACACGCTTAACTTTGAGACTCCTATTGGATAGGCTCCCGGAAAATAAGGTGTACCTTGTTGATATGAGTAGTCTGTTGTTCCTATTAAGCTGGGATGTCACACTTGTGAATCTCATCCCGTTGTTCTTAATCTTCTTGGTTGGTGGAAGGTGCACCCTCTATGTACCCAATGATGGCCAAGTTACCCAAGAGTTTGGCAGAGAGCTCTTTCTAGTTCTGATGTGGAAGTTCCTCTTGCACTCATTTGTGATATGTTAGAATGACTCATTTGTGTTATTTTTTTAGATGAAACTTGGCATTGCAAGTTGTAACTGTGTCATTGATGGATGATAGATAAGAACTCATCTTTGTGCATGTGAAAATTGGGATGTTGTTGTTTTCACCATGATTGCAAGTGTTGATGTCCATTCAAAAGAAATGCCAACGAAAGTTTCATTTATATCATATTATATCCATTCATAAGCCTGCCACGGATAACATGTATCAAAACTTTCTTATTAATTATCTATTCCACCATCTTTTTCAAGAAAGGGTTCTCATTATTCAAATTATATCACATATATGTTGCACGTTTGCTCCATTTGTTGTACACAATCAAAAGATGCCTAAACATTAGCTAAAAAGGAGCTAAACACAGCCAAAAACGCGATACAGGAACATTCATCCATCCGGTCTTGTCCGACCTAGCCGAGCTGAGGCTCACCGTGTCCGATCCACAGAAATCAGCGCGCTGGAAAGCTCGGTCCGTGTCTTAGAAGCAGCTCTGCCTATTGGAGCTCAATCAAGAACTCATTGTCTTCTCTAGGTGGGACCAATGCCCTGCGTCATTCTTGTAAAAAAAAACCTTGTCTTCTTTCTCTCAAAAGTTGGAGATGCCCAGGAGATAATTGAGACACACATGCGAGTACACGACGAGCACGCCTACATTTCCCACGTTGTGCACAACAGTGAGAAAGAACACAAACACGAAGAGCTTTTCCAGCACACGCACTTTGTGCACACGGTGGACACGAACTTTGCATTTTTGTATTCCTTATCTCGCTCAACAATTAAAATTAGATGGGATTAAGTAGGCGAACCTACCCATCCAAATGCACCCACTAACCTCTTTCCTTGCATGTGCACGCACACATTTCTGCATGCAACATACTCGGTGAGGCCGCTAATTACTCTACTAACAGCACGACCACCTAACACTAACAAGCCTCACTCGATGGCCACACGTATCGGACGCCCAGTTTACATGCAGCTACATGTGAGGACGCATGCACCTGATCTTAACTAAGCTGATCACTGCTTGAGCTAGTCTCACGCTGGGCACAAACATCATGATCGTCACAATTAGCTAACCACGTGCGATACGCCGTGTCGTCGCCTGCTCCGGCTCGTTCCTGTCTCGGCCTCGCAGGGGGAGGGGAGGGGGTCCCGACCCCCCTCCCCCCCTTCTCGGCCTCGCGCTACCACATTGTTGCGCGCTAGGTTTTGACAGGACGCAATACGGTCATCCATGATTTAAAAGAATTTAAATACAAAACAATTATCAACAATTACTGGAGAAGTTCAAGTCATAAAAACACAGAAGTTCAAAGTTTTGAAAAACATCAAATTAACATGTAGAAAAACAAATTACACAGAAGCAAAAATCTTGTAAGTTCAGGTTAAAGACATACTGAAGTTCTACCACTGTTCGAAGTATGCAAACATGTTACAAAAAAATAAGTAGGGTATGCATGCATATTGGGGAATAATCCCATAGTTGCCCATGGAACAAACTCAAACCCAAATTAGAAAATTGAAAATTACAAAAAAACAAAAATAAAAAAGAAAATGTAGAGCGTGATGCTGCACCGCCTTGCAATGTGGAAACTAGAAAGTTCAATCACTGGTACCATAGAAGTCCAACTACTACCACAGAACGTGGATGATCCAAAAAACTAATTCCGAAGACAGAATAAATATAAAAAAGATGATTTGTGTGTCTATGGAACAACTCCACATTTACATATATGAGTACTCTAAAAAAGAAAAAAACGTACACACATTTTTATAACAACACCAATCGAACCGATCGTATTGCAACATGACCTAAAAAATATGCATAAAAACGACGGAAGTTCTAGCACAAAAGGTGCAGAAGTCCAACTCATAAGACAAAGAGTAGAATCATTGAAAAAATACACGCCATCGAATTTGTTTTTTAGATTTAATCACTTGGGTGACTACACCTTCTCAGTCCGCGACCTTGAACAATATCCTACTAGGACCTAACATCAAAACGATAAAGGCACCAAGGTGTCTCATCGAAGAACCGGAACCAACATGGGCGGACACGAGATCCAATCGCCCGATTTCAGGGCTGTATTTGCCTGGCCGATCAAATTAACAATGCATGAACGGTCCAATCTCACTACTGCAATCAAATCCGCCCTCTATATTCACAGAAAGAAACAAATCCACATAAACCACGGAAACCACTCCTGCAGACGAAGAACACAGAACCCGAAATCAAATCCGTTTAAATTAACGACAAATTGTCCATGAAAATCGTACCCACACCAAATCCCCATCATGTTAGAGGTTCTAGAACATCCAGTGAGTGCATTAAACTTGTAAACAGACACAAGTTCATCCGCCCCAAGAGTGAATCCGCCCAAATACAAAATTACGAATCAAAACGAGCATTTAGATGCAGGTATTGGTATCTGGATTACACTCACATTCCAGACAAGACTACCGACCGATATAATTCGTGGGGGAAGCCACGGTTGCGAAGATAGCCAGAAGTTCGGGTTCGTACACAGGGAAGTTCGGGTTTGTACCCGTTGCAACGCATGGGCATTTGTGCTAGTTAGCTAAAACGGAGTTAAACGCAGCCAAAAACGCGATACAGGAACATTAATCCATCCCGTCGAAACATGAAGAAATCGGCGCACTGGAAAGCTCGGTCCGGTCCGGTCCGAAGCGAGGCTCGGTCAGGGACCGAACTGCGTCCACTCTTAGAAGCAGCTCTGCCTATTGGAGCTGAATAAAGCACTCCTCGTCTTCTCCAGGTGGGACCAATGCCCTGCGTCATTCTTGTAAAAAAAACCTCTCGTCTTCTTTCTCTCAAATGTTGGAGATGCCCCGTTGATAATTTAAACACACACGCGACTACACGATGGGCACGCGTACATTTCCCATGTTGTGCACATCGAAGAGAAAGAACACAAACACGAAGAGCTTTTCCAGCACACGCACTTGTGCACACGGGGGACACGAACTTTGCGTTTTTGTATTCCTTATCTCGCTCAACAATTAAGATTAGATGGGATTAAGTAGCCAAACCTACCCATCCAAACGCACCCACTAACCTCTTTCCTTGCATGCGTACGCACACATTTCTGCATGCAACATACTCGGTGAGGCCGCTAATTACTCCACTAACAGCACGGCCATCTAACACTAACAAGCCTCACTCAACGGCCACACGTATCGGACGCCCAGTTTACATGCAACTACATGTGAGGACTCATGCACCTGATCTTAACTAAGCTGATCACTGCTTGAGCTAGTCTCACGCTGGGCACAAACATCATGATCCTCACAATTAGGTAACCACGTGCAATACGCCGTGTCGTCGCCTTCTCCTGCTCGTTCCTATCTCGGCTTCACAGGGGGAGGGGAGGGGGTCCCGACCCCCCTCCCCCCCTTCTCGGCCTCGCGCTACCACATTGTTGCGCGCTAGGTTTTGACAGGATGCAATACGGTCATCCATGATTTAAAAGAATTTAAATACAAAACAATTATCAACAATTACTGGAGAAGTTCAAGTCATAAAAACACAGAAGTTCAAAGTTTTGAAAAACATCAAATTAGCATGTAGAAAAACAAATTACACAGAAGCAAAAATCTTGTAAGTTCAGGTTAAAGACATACTGAAGTTCTACCACTGTTCGAAGTACGCAAACATGTTACAAAAAAATAAGTAGGGTATGCATGCATATTGGGGAATAATCCCATAGTTGCCCATGGAACAAACTCAAACCCAAATTAGAAAATTGAAAATTACAAAAAAACAAAAATAAAAAAGAAAATGTAGAGCGTGATGCTGCACCGCCTTGCAATGTGGAAACTAGAAAGTTCAATCACTGGTACCATAGAAGTCCAACTACTACCACAGAACGTGGATGATCCAAAAAACTAATTCCGAAGACAGAATAAATATAAAAAAGATGATTTGTGTGTCTATGGAACAACTCCACATTTACATATATGAGTACTCTAAAAAAGAAAAAAAAACGTACACACAATTTTTATAACAACACCAATCGAACCGATCGTATTGCAAAATGACCTAAAAAATATGCATAAAAACGACGGAAGTTCTAGCACAAAAGGTGCAGAAGTCCAACTCATAAGACAAAGAGTAGAATCATTGAAAAAATACACGCCATCGAATTTGTTTTTTAGATTTAATCACTTGGGTGACTACACCTTCTCAGTCCGCGACCTTGAACAATATCCTACTAGGACCTAACATCAAAACGATAAAGGCACCAAGGTGTCTCATCGAAGAACCGGAACCAACATGGGCGGACACAAGATCCAATCGCCCGATTTCAGGGCTGTATTTGCCTGGCCGATCAAATTAACAATGCATGAACGGTCCAATCTCACTACTGCAATCAAATCCGCCCTCTATATTCACAGAAAGAAACAAATCCACATAAACCACGGAAACCACTCCTGCAGACGAAGAACACGGAACCCGAAATCAAATCCGTTTAAATTAACGACAAATTGTCCATGAAAATCGTACCTACACCAAATCCCCATCATGTTAGAGGTTCTAGAACATCCAGTGAGTGCATTAAACTTGTAAACAGACACAAGTTCATCCGCCCCAAGAGTGAATCCGCCAAAATACAAAATTACGAATCAAAACGAGCATTTAGATGCAGGTATTGGTATCTGGATTACACTCACATTCCAGACAAGACTACCGACCGATATAATTCGTGGGGGAAGCCACGGTTGCGAAGATAGCTAGAAGTTCGGGTTCGTACACAGGGAAGTTCGGGTTTGTACCCGTTGCAACGCATGGGCATTTGTGCTAGTTAGCTAAAACGGAGTTAAACGCAGCCAAAAACGCGATACAGGAACATTAATCCATCCCGTCGAAACATGAAGAAATCGGCGCGCTGGAAAGCTCGGTCCGGTCCGGTCCGAAGCGAGGCTCGGTCAGGGACCGAACTGCGTCCACTCTTAGAAGCAGCTCTGCCTATTGGAGCTGAATAAAGCACTCCTCGTCTTCTCCAGGTGGGACCAATGCCCTGCGTCATTCTTGTAAAAAAAACCTCTCGTCTTCTTTCTCTCAAATGTTGGAGATGCCCCGTTGATAATTTAAACACACACGCGACTACACGATGGGCACGCGTACATTTCCCATGTTATGCACATCGGAGAGAAAGAACACAAACACGAAGAGCTTTTCCAGCACACGCACTTGTGCACACGGGGGACACGAACTTTGCGTTTTTGTATTCCTTATCTCGCTCAACAATTAAGATTAGATGGGATTAAGTAGCCAAACCTACCCATCCAAACGCACCCACTAACCTCTTTCCTTGCATGCGCAGGCACACATTTCTGCATGCAACATACTCGGTGAGGCCGCTAATTACTCCACTAACAGCACGGCCATCTAACACTAACAAGCCTCACTCAACGGCCACACGTATCGGACGCCCAGTTTACATGCAGCTACATGTGAGGACTCATGCACCTGATCTTAACTAAGCTGATCACTGCTTGAGCTAGTCTCACGCTGGGCACAAACATCATGATCCTCACAATTAGGTAACCACGTGCAATACGCCGTGTCGTCGCCTGCTCCTGCTCGTTCCTGTCTCGGCTTCACAGGGGGAGGGGAGGGGGTCCCGACCCCCCTCCCCCCCTTCTCGGCCTCGCTCTACCTCATTGTTGCGCGCTAGGTTTTGACAGGACGCAATACGGTTATCCATGATTTAAAAGAATTTAAATACAAAAAAATTATCAACAATTACTGGAGAAGTTCAAGTCGTAAAAACACAGAAGTTCAGAGTTATGAAAAACATCAAATTAACATGCAGAAAAACAAATTACACAGAAGCAAAAATCTTGTAAGTTCAGGTTAAAGACATACTGAAGTTCTACCACTGTTTGAAGTATGCAAACATGTTACAAAAAAACGAGCATTTAGATGCAGGTATGGGTATCTGGATTACACTCACATTCAGGTTAAAGACATACTGAAGTTCTACCACTGTTCGAAGGATGCAAACATGTTACAAAAAATAAGTAGGGTATGCATGCATATTGGGGAATAATCCCATAGTTGCCCATGGAACGAACTCAAACCCAAATTAGAAAATTGAAAATTACAAAAAAACAAAAAGAAAAAAGAAAATGTACAGCGTGATGCTGCACCGCCTTGCAATGTGGAAACTAGAAAGTTCAATCACTGATACCATAGAAGTCCAACTACTACCACAGAACGTGGATGATCCAAAAAATTAATTCTGAAGACAGAATAAATATAAAAAAGATGATCCGTGTGCCTATGGAACAGCTCCACATTTACATATATTAGTACTCTGAAAAAACAAAAAAATGTACACACAATTTTTATAACAACACCAATCGAACAGATCGTATTGCAACATCACCTAAAAAATATGCATAAAAACGAGGGAAGTTCTAGCACAAAAGGTGCAGAAGTCCAACTCATAAGACAGAGAGTAGAATCATTGAAAAAATACACGCTATCGAATTTGTTTTTTAGATTTAATCACTTGGGTGACTACACCTTCTCAGTCCGCGACCTTGAACGATATCCTACTAGGACCTAACATCAAAACGATAAAGCCACCAAGCTATCTCATCGAAGAACCAAAACCAACACGGGCGTTCACGAGATCCAATCGCCCGATTTTAGGGCTGTATTTGCCTGGCCGATCAAATTAACAATGCATGAACGATCGAATCTCACTACTGCAATCAAATCCGCCCTCTATATTCACAGAAAAAAAACAAATCCAAATAAACCGCGGAAACCACTCCTGCGGACGAAGAACACGGAACCCGAAATCAAATCCGTTGAAATTAACGACAAATTGTCATGAAAATCGTACCTACACCAAATTCCCATCATGTTAGAGGGTCTAGAACATCCAGTGAATGCATTAAACTTGTAAACAGACACAAGTTCATCCGCCCCAAGAGTGAATCCGCCAAAATACAAAATTACGAATGAAAACGAGCATTTAGATGCAGGTATGGGTATCTGGATTACACTCACATCCCAGACAAGACTACCGACCGATATAATTCGAGGGGGAAGCCACGGTTGCGAACATAGCCAGAAGTTCGGGTTCGTACACAGGGAAGTTCGGCTTTGTACCCGTTGCAACGCATGGGCATTTGTGCTAGTTAGCTAAAAGCGGTTAAACGCAGCCAAAAACGCGATACAGGAACATTCATCCATCCCGTAGAAACATGAAGAAATCGGCGCGCTGGAAAGCTCGGTACGGTCCGGTCCGGTCCGAAGCGAGGCTCGTTCAGGGACCGAACTGCGTCCACTCTTAGAAGCAGCTCTGCCTATTGGAGCTGAATCAAGAACTCCTCGTCTTCTCCAGGTGGGACCAATGCCCTGCGTCATTCTTGTAAAAAAAACTCTCTTCTTCTTTCTCTCAAATGTTGGAGATGCCCAGGAGATAATAGAGACACACACGCGACTACACGATGGGCACGCCTACATTTCCCACGTTGTGCACATTGGAGAGAAAGAACACAAACACGAAGAGCTTTTCCAGCACACGCACTTGTGCACACGTTGGACACGAACTTTGCGTTTTTGTATTCCTTATCTCGCTCAACAATTAAGATTAGATGGGATTAAGTAGCCGAACCTACCCATCCAAACACACCCACTAACCTGTTTCCTTGCATGCGCACGCACACATTTCTGCATGCAATATACTCAGTGAGGCCGCTAATTACTCCACTATGAGCACGGCCACCTAACACTAACAAGCCTCACTCAACGACCACAAGTATCGGACGCCCAGTTTACATGCAGCTACATGTGAGGACGCATGCACCTGATCTTAACTACGCTGATCACTGCTTGAGCTAGTCTCACGCTGGGCACAAACATCATGATCCTCACAATTAGCTAACCACGTGCAATACGCCGTGTCGTCGCCTGCTCCGGCTCGTTCCTGTCTCGGCCTCACAGGGGGAGGGGAGGGGGTCCCGACCACCCTCCCCCCCTTCTCGGCCTCGCGCTACCACATTGTTGCGCGCTAGGTCTTGACAGGATGCAATACGGTTATCCATGATTGAAAAGAATTTAAATACAAAAAAATATCAACAATTACTGGAGAAGTTCAAGTCGTAAAAACAAAGAAGTTCAGAGTTTTGAAAAACATCAAATTAATATGTAGAAAAACAGATTACACAGAAGCAAAAATCTTGTATGTTCAGGTTAAAGACATACTGAAGTTCTACCACTGTTCGAAGTATGCAAACATGTTACAAAAAAATAAGTAGGGTATGCATGCATATTGGGGAATAATCCCATAGTTGCCCATGGAACAAACTCAAACCCAAATTAGAAAATTGAAAATTAGAAAAAAACAAAAAGAAAAAAGAAAATGTAGAGCGTGATGCTGCACCGCCTTGTAATGTCGAAACTAGAAAGTTCAATCACTGGTACCATAGAAGTCCAACTACTACCACAGAACGTGGATGATCCAAAAAACTAATTCCGAAGACAGAATAAATATAAAAAAGATGATCCGTGTGTCTATGGAACAAATCCACATTTACATATATGAGTACTCTGAAAAAACAAAAAAAACATACACACAATTTTTATAACAACACCAATTGAACAGATCGTATTGCAACATCACCTAAAAAATATGCATAAAAACGACGGAAGTTTTAGCACAAAAGGTGCAGAAGTCCAACTCGTAAGACAGAGAGTAGAATCATTGAAAAATTACACGCTATCGAATTTGTTTTTTAGATTTAATCACTTTGGTGACTACACCTGCTCAGTCCGCGACCTTGAACGATATCCTACTAGGACCTAACATCAAAACGATAAAGCCACCAAGCTGTCTCATCGAAGAACCGAAACCAACATGGGCGGACACGAGATCCAATCGCCCGATTTCAGGGCTGTATTTGCCTGGCCGATCAAATTAACAATGCATGAACGATCCAATCTCACTACTGCAATCAAATCCGCCCTCTATATTCACAGAAAAAAACAAATCCAAATAAACTGCGGAAACCACTCCTGCGGACGAAGAACACGGAACCCGAAATCAAATCCGTTGAAATTAACGACAAATTGTCATGAAAATCGTACCTACACCAAATTCCCATCATGTTAGAGGGTCTAGAACATCCAGTGAATGCATTAAACTTGTAAACAGACACAAGTTCATCCGCCCCAAGAGTGAATCCGCCAAAATACAAAATTACGAATCAAAACGAGCATTTAGATGCAGGTATGGGTATCTAGATTACACTCACATCCCAGACAAGGCTACCGACCGATATAATTCGAGGGGGAAGCCACGGTTGCGAAGATGGCCAGAAGTTCGGGTTCGTACACAGGGAAGTTCGGGTTTGTACCCGTTTCAACGCATGGGCATTTGTGCTAGTTAGCTAAAACGGAGTTAAACGCAGCCAAAAACGCGATACAGGAACATTCATCCATCCCGTCGAAACATGAAGAAATCGGCGCGCTGGAAAGCTCGGTACGGTCCGGTCCGGTACGAAGCGAGGCTCGGTCAGGGACCGAACTGCGTCCACTCTTAGAAGCAGCTCTGCCTATTGGAGCTGAATCAAGAACTCCTCGTCTTCTCCAGGTGGGACCAATGCCCTGCATCATTCTTGTAAAAAAACCTCTCGTTTTCTTTCTCTCAAATGTTGGAGATGCCCAGGAGATAATTGAGATACACACGTGACTACATGATGGGCACGCCTACATTTCCCACGTTGTGCACATCGGAGAGAAAGAACACAAACACGAAGAGCTTTTCCAGCACACGCACTTGTGCACACGGTGGACACGAACTTTGCGTTTTTGTATTCCTTATCTCGCTCAACAATTAAGATTAGATGGGATTAAGTAGCCGAACCTACCCATCCGAACACACCCACTAACCTCTTTCCTTGCATGCGCACGCACACATTTCTGCATGCAATATACTCGGTGAGGCCTCTAATTACTCCACTAACAGCACAGCCACCTAACACTAACAAGCCTCACTCGACGGCCACACGTATCGGACACCCAGTTTACATGCAGCTACATGTGAGGACGCATGCACCTGATCTTAACTACGCTGATCACTGCTTGAGCTAGTCTCACGCTGGGCACAAACATCATGATCCTCACAATTAGCTAACCACGTGCAATACGCCGTGTCGTCGCCTGCTCCGGCTCGTTCCTGTCTCGGCCTCACAGGGGGAGGGGAGGGGGTCCCGACCCCCCCCCCTTCTCGGCCTCGCGCTACCACATTGTTGCGCGCTAGGTTTTGACAGGACGCAATACGGTTATCCATGATTGAAAAGAATTTAAATACAAAAAAATTATCAACAATTACTGGAGAAGTTCAAGTCGTAAAAACAAAGAAGTTCAGAGTTTTGAAAAACATCAAATTGACATTTAGAAAAACAAATTACACAGAAGCAAAAATCTTGTATGTTCAGGTTAAAGACATACTGAAGTTCTACCACTATTCGAAGTATGCAAACATGTTACAAAAAAATAAGTAGGGTATGCATGCATACTGGGGAATAATCCCATAGTTGCCCATGGAACAAACTCAAACCCAAATTAGAAAATTGAAAATTACAAAAAAACAAAAAGAAAAAAGAAAATGTAGAGCGTGATGCTGCACCGCCTTGTAATGTCGAAACTAGAAAGTTCAATCACTGGTACCATAGAAGTCCAACTACTACCACAGAACGTGGATGATCCAGAAAACTAATTTCGAAGACAGAATAAATATAAAAAAGATGATCCGTGTGTCTATGGAACAACTCCACATTTACATATATGAGTACTCTGAAAAAACAAAAAAAACATACACACAATTTTTATAACAACACCAATTGAACAGATCGTATTGCAACATCACCTAAAAAATATGCATAAAAACGACGGAAGTTTTAGCACAAAAGGTGCAGAAGTCCAACTCGTAAGACAAAGAGTAGAATCATTGAAAAATTACACGCTATCGAATTTGTTTTTTAGATTTAATCACTTGGGTGACTACACCTTCTTAGTTCTCGACCTTGAACGATATCCTACTAGGACCTAACATCAAAACGATAAAGCCACCAAGCTGTCTCATCGAAGAACCGAAACCAACACGGGCGGACACGAGATCCAATCGCCTGATTTCAGGGCTGTATTTGCCTGGCCGATCAAATTAACAATGCATGAACGATCCAATCTCACTACTGCAATCAAATCCGCCCTCTATATTCATAGAAAAAACAAATCCACATAAACCGCGGAAACCACTCCTGCGGACGAAGAACACGGAACCCGAAATCAAATCCGTTGAAATTAACGACAAATTGTCCATTAAAATCGTACCTACACCAAATTCCCATCATGTTAGAGGTTCTAGAACATCCAGTGAATGCATTAAACTTGTAAACAGACACAAGTTCATCCGCCCCAAGAGTGAATCCACAAAAATACAAAATTACGAATCAAAACGAGCATTTAGATGCAAGTATGGGTATCTGGATTACACTCACATCCCAGACAAGACTACCGACCGATATAATTCGAGGGGGAAGCCACGGTTGCAAAGATAGCCAGAAGTTCGGGTTCATACACAGGGAAGTTCGGGTTTGTACCCATTGCAACGCATGGGCATTTGTGCTAGTTAGCTAAAACGGAGTTAAACGCAACCAAAAACGTGATACAGGAACATTCATCCATCCCGTCGAAACATGAAGAAACCGGCGCGCTAGAAAGCTCGGTCCGGTCCGGTCCGAAGCGAGGCTCGATCAGGGACCAAACCGCGTCCACTCTTAGAAGCAGCTCTGCCTATTGGAGCTGAATCAAGAACTCCTCATCTTCTCCAGGTGGGACCAATGCCCTGCGTCATTCTTGTAAAAAAACCTCTCGTCTTCTTTCTCTCAAATGTTGGAGATGCCCAGGAGATAATTGAGACACACACGCGACTACACGATGGGCACGCCTACATTTCCCACGTTGTGCACATCGGAGAGAAAGAACACAAACACGAAGAGCTTTTCCAGCACACGCACTTGTGCACACGGTGGACACGAACTTTGCGTTTTTGTATTCCTTATCTCGCTCAACAATTAAGATTAGATGGGATTAAGTAGCCGAACCTACCCATCCAAACACACCCACTAACCTCTTTCCTTGCATGCGCACGCACACATTTCTGCATGCAACATACTCGGTGAGGCCGCTAATTACTCCACTAACAGCACGGCCACCTAACACTAACAAGCCTCACTCGACGGCCACACCTATCGGACGCCCAGTTTACATGCAGCTACATGTGAGGACGCATGCACCTGATCTTAACTACGCTGATCACTGCTTGAGCTAGTCTCACGCTGGGCACAAACATCATGATCCTCACAATTAGCTAACCACGTGCAATACGCCGTGTCATCGCCTGCTCCGGCTCGTTCCTGTCTCGGCCTCACAGGGGGAGGGGAGGGGGTCCCGACCCCCCTCCCCCCCCTTCTCGGCCTCGCGCTACCACATTGTTGCGCGCTAGGTTTTGACAGGACGCAATACGGTTATCCATGATTGAAAAGAATTTAAATACAAAAAAATTATCAACAATTACTGGAGAAGTTCAAGTCGTAAAAACAAAGAAGTTCAGAGTTTTGAAAAACATCAAATTAACATCTAGAAAAACAAATTACACAGAAGCAAAAATCTTGTATGTTCAGGTTAAAGACATACTGAAGTTCTACCACTGTTCGAAGTATGCAAACATGTTAGAAAAAAATAAGTAGGGTATGCATGCATATTGGGGAATAATCCCATAGTTGCCCATGGAACAAACTCAAACCCAAATTAGAAAATTGAAAATTACAAAAAAAACAAAAAGAAAAAAGAAAATGTAGAGCGTGATGCTGCACCGCCTTGTAATGTCGAAACTAGAAAGTTCAATCACTGGTACCATAGAAGTCCAACTACTACCACAGAATGTGGATGATCCAAAAAACTAATTCCGAAGACAGAATAAATATAAAAAAGATGATCCGTGTGTCTATGGAACAGCTCCACATTTACATATATGAGTACTCTGAAAAAACAAAAAAAACATACACACAATTTTTATAACAACACCAATCGAACATATCGTATTGCAACATCACCTAAAAAATATGCATAAAAACGACGGAAGTTTTAGCACAAAAGGTGCAGAAGTCCAACTCGTAGGACAGAGAGTAGAATCATTGAAAAATTACACGCTATCGAATTTGTTTTTTAGATTTAATCACTTGGGTGACTACACCTTCTCAGTCGGCGACCTTGAACGATATCCTACTAGGACCTAACATCAAAACGATAAAGCCACCAAGCTGTCTCATCGAAGAACCGAAACCAACACGGGCGGACACGAGATCCAATCGCCCGATTTCAGGGATGTATTTGCCTGGCCGATCAAATTAACAATGCATGAACGATCCAATCTCACTATTGCAATCAAATCCGCCCTCTATATTCACAGAAAAAACAAATCCACATAAACCGCGGAAACCACTCCTGCGGACGAAGAACACGGAACCCGAAATCAAATCCGTTGAAATTAACGACAAATTGTCCATGAAAATTGTACCTACACCAAATTCCCATCATGTTAGAGGTTCTAGAACATCCAGTGAATGCATTAAACTTGTAAACAGACACAAGTTCATCCGCCCAAAGAGTGAATCCGCCAAAATACAAAATTACGAATCAAAATGAGCATTTAGATGCAGGTATGGGTATCTGGATTACACTCACATCCCAGACAAGACTACCGACCGATATAATTCGAGGGGGAAGCCACGGTTGCGAAGATAGCCAGAAGTTCGGGCTCGTACACAAGGAAGTTCGGGTTTGTACCCGTTGCAACGCATGGGCATTTGTGCTAGTTAGCTAAAACGGAGTTAAACGCAGCCAAAAACGCGATACAGGAACATTCATCCATCCCGTCGAAACATGAAGAAACCGGCGCGCTGGAAAGCTCGGTCCGGTCCGGTCCGAAGCGAGGCTCGATCAGGGACCGAACTGCGTCCACTCTTATAAGCAGCTCTAACTATTGGAGCTGAATCAAGAACTCCTCGTCTTCTCCAGGTGGGACCAATGCCCTGCATCATTCTTGTAAAAAAACCTCTCGTCTTCTTTCTCTCAAATGTTGGAGATGCCCAGGAGATAATTGAGACACACACGCGACTACACGATGGGCACGCCTACATTTCCCACGTTGTGCACATCGGAGAGAAAGAACACAAACACGAAGAGCTTTTCCAGCACACGCACTTGTGCACACGGTGGACACGAACTTTGCGTTTTTGTATTCCTTATCTCGCTCAACAATTAAGATTAGATGGGATTAAGTAGCCGAACCTACCCATCCAAATGCACCTACTAACCTGTTTCCTTGCATGCGCACGCACACATTTCTGCATGCAACATACTCGGTGAGGCCGCTAATTACTCCACTAACAGCACGGCCACCTAACACTAACAAGCCTCACTCGACGGCCACACGTATCGGACGCCCAGTTTACATGCAGCTACATGTGAGGACGCATGCACCTGTTCTTAACTAAGCTGATCACTGCTTCAGCTAGTCTCACGCTGGGCACAAACATCATGATCCTCACAATTAGCTAACCACGTGCAATTATTCACTAGTAGAAAGGAGGGCTTTGGTCCAGGCCGGGTTAGCTCATTAGTCCCGGTTCAATCCAGTACCGGGACTAATGGGGGCATTAGTCCCGGTTCGTGAGCCCAGGGGGCCGGCCGGGCCACGTGGGCCATTTGTCCCGGTTCGTCTGGACCTTTTAGTCCCGGTTGGTGCCACGAACTGGGACTAAAGGGTGTGATGCGCATTAGTACCGGTTCGTGGCACCAACCGGAACTAAAGGTTAGACCTTTAGTCCCGGTTCGAGGCACGAACTGGTACTAATGGGGTTTGAGGCATTAGTACCGGTTCATGGCACGGACCGGTACTAAAGGTCCCATTTTCAAACTCACCCCCTCCCCCCCTGGTTGATCGCCTTTTCAGTTTTCATAAAAATAAAAGAAAATGATGAAAATGTCAAAAAAATAAAAGAAAATAAGTTTCCCATGTGATATGTGGTCTAGTTGTTGGGAAAATTTGCAAATGTGAATTTCGACTTTATTTGCAAAATCTCTCTAGAATTTAGTAAAATGGGCATCACTTTTGCATACTAACTCGGATGAAAAAGTTTTTTATATGAAAAATCATCTACTCGAAAAGTTACATCCAAATTTAACTAGGGGAACCCGTTAAACATTTTCAAAATCCTCAAAAACCTAACAGAAAAAAGTTACGGGGCTTTTAAGATCTAGAGTGGAAAAAATCGAAAAAATTCAAACTGTGTGGTCAAACTGTGGTCAAACAATGATCAAACTAATTATTCTAGAATATTAGTGTTACTAAATAATTATTGCAGTTATTTTGAATTTTGGTCAAATCTGGTCAAACTGTGGTCAAACTAATTATCAAGGAAATATTAGTGTTACTAAATAGATATTGTTTTTTAAAACAATAGTTTCAAACTCAAACAGTGAAATATGTCACTTCATGCTCAAGCAAAATTCCTGAGGGTTAATAGGATTGACATCTTACTATTGTCAGGAAAACAACAAGTGCAGACTTGGAAACGAGGGATAATAGAACCCGAAAGTTAAGCGTGCTCAGGCTGGGGGAGTGGGAGGATGGGTGACCGTTCGGAAAGTTAGATGATTTGGAATGATGAGGGGTGATTAGAGATTAGAGGATAAATTGAGCAGTGATGAGGGATGGTGCTTAGAGATTAGAGGTTAAAATAATTCAGAAATTTGAAAATAAAAAAATTTCTAAAAAATTTAAAAAAATCAGAAAATTTCCTTTAGTCCCGGTTGGTGTTACCAACCGGGACTAAAGGTGAAGCTCCACGTGGCCACGGCCTTTAGTCCCAGTTCGCGTAAGAACCAGGACTAAAGGGGAGAGGCATTAGTGACGAGCCTTTAGTCCCGGTTCAAAAACCGGGACTAAAGGGCCTTACCAACCGGGAAAAGCCCCTTTTTCTACAAGTGATTGCTAGCTAAACCAACCATGAGCAGTCATCACATCTCTACGTGTGCACACATGCATTGCCGCACCTTCCGCTCGCTGACTCCACTACGTGAAATGAACAAACAAAACTCTTACGTGCATGACTCACCTAATGCATGACTAAATACTATATCAACAAGATTAACCCAACACTGGCTTCTGCTTCCATAGAGAGGACAAGAAAAAAAAGAGAACAAAAGTTGCTGCGGGTAAGCTTCCAAAAGATTAGATTCGATTTGGTGACACGAGGAGGGCGGCTTGAGTGCCGACAAGCTACGATGCGATCCAGTCAGTGTGTTGACATCCGGAAGTCAATGGTTACAGCATGGTGTTAACTATACACCATTAATGACGTACGTGCTTGGTGGTGGTGTCTTGGACGGTGGAGGCTGCTAGATAGATAGACTATAAAAAGGCCAGATCCCCGCAAGAGCGATCCATTCATCTTGGTATGAGGCGGTGGAGGTTCGTATACATAGACTATAAAAAAGGCGAGATCCCTGGAAGGGGTGAAACCATCCTCCACATACCAGTACCAAACCCACAGTTTCAAAGCAAAGCGCCCACCACCTTCAGCGTCTATCCACACATCAAACCCCTAGCTATCTATAACCATGAAGCCATCCCGTGCGGCGGCGCTTGTGCTGGTGCTGGTAGCGGCGCTCGTGCTGGCGCTGGCGCCGGTGACAGAGGAGGCATCGCCCTGCGACCCCTATCCGATGGGAGTTTACTGTGAGCAAGGGGTCGATGCTGGTCTTTATGGAGAGGATATGAAGCCGTGCTGCGCATTTATATCCCCAGGCTACATTGACTGCCTGTGTGCGATCAGTGAGCGGATCCCGACGGGCCATGTCCTCTGCCCCGATATTTCATGCCCGTCGCCGCCGTGATCAGTTTCTTCGTTCCCCTGCAGCTAGCTAGGTACTGGTAGCTAGCTAGCTCGGTTTGTAGTGAGTCTTGCTGGGATAATTTATAGCATCGTTCGAGCGATCCATGGATTTGGAATTTTGTCCCTAGGTGGGTTTTGTTTGTTTGTGTCGAGCTCTACTTAATGTCTATACTCTTCTAGTACTCAAATCGTATTATCTTCTATCGTGTTATTTGATCCTAGTCCTGCTACTGCCAGTTTCTATTTTTCAACAATCTTCTATACGTGTGTGTTCCTTCGTAAATTTGTTCATCTCTTCTCGACTAGATGGACCTGCCAAGTAAATTTGCATGCAACATCTTCTGGTAGTTTGTCCATGTATGCACGTTCATAATTTAAGAAACTTATTTAACACGGGAGAATCGCCAAGTTAGCTCGGCATTACGGGCTGTTTATCCGATCCAAATCAAGCTGTTCATATGGGGCTGGTTCCGTATTTACAATGATATGTTTTTTCAATTAACAAGTTTGCGGGAAGAAAAATATACATAGGAAAACAAAAAAGATACATCACATCCATGAAGGCAAAATCTTTATAGTTGGAATACCACTAGATGGTGACAAATAATCATTAATTAGTTTCTGTAGCAAAATAACCTAAACGTTCATATTTTTGTATTCCAAAAGCATCTAATTTGACCAACCTTCCTATCAAAATTAAAGAAGAAAAAAATGATTCAGATTCTCGTTCTTGAGTTCACGTGAAAGATGACAGACAAATGCATTCCCGCTTCACGATAGAGATGCCAACACTAGAATAGTACAAACAGCTATTTATTTTATGGAACTTCACCGTAATTTATTGATTAACAGTGATGTTGACCGGGAAAGGGATTAGTATTACGCAATCATGCATCACTCCGAACCAAACAAGCCGGCCTAAATCAAGAGTACATAATAAGTCTCACAGTTTCGAGCTAACCACAGTTCAAAACTACTACAGTTATTTTAGATCGGAGGGAGTAGCAAATTTCGCTGATATATCTGCTTCGTTGTTAACTGTTCCTTCCTAAAATATGTCACCTCCCTTTGCAAGTCTTGCCGTGAATTCTCTAACAATGTAGTATTCTCTTTGCGCATACCAAACTTACTACTGTCACGAAAAACAAATGAAACAAAGCACCATGTAATAAACTGATTTGAACTTTCAAACTTTGAAATAAATAAATCATGTTAACCTATAAAAGAATCATTTTTAGTGAAGAATTATATCGCTCTTACAGGTTCCGTCTTCTGAACAAAAACAGTAGAAACATCTCATTAGGAATTTTGTTTGGGAGCAAATTATAAGGACATAACTAAAAGGCATATTTGGCTGTAAAACCATGTGTATTTAATTTCCTGATTAAGATTCAACCAATCATCGGAACAGCAACAAGAGATGCTCACCAGAATCAGAAACTCTCTGTTGCTGACATGATCATCATTGGTTGATGTTTCTTCTCGTTTTTTCGACACGGTGCAATCGCAGATGCTCATATACACACGCATACACTCACCGCTATGAGCAAACACACGCACACCCTACCCCTTTCTCGGAGACGGTCCGGTTTTTTAGCAGTGTACGTGCAAAGTTTGCGAAACAATTTGAATGTTTTAAA
>NC_041386.1:724193556-724194737 GCF_002162155.2 Triticum dicoccoides
AATTCCATGATTTTTGGGCATTGTTTGAATTTTCGAGATTTAAAATGCCAATAACAATCATGTTGGTGCCGACGTCTCAGGCACCTAGTGTCTAGCACTCCTCCTCTTTCCTTTCATATGGCCTAAACTTCTACTAAGTACCACCAATAAGATTTTTCAACCCACTTCTTACCATAATTAATTTTGTTGGAGCTGAATCGCTCTGCCCCTTCTTCTTCCTCTCTTCTACCTCACATAGAACTCTCAAGGAACAGAAGAACACTGGTTTTTGGTGGCCGCTGTATCACACAGCCTGCCATTTTCTCTCTGTATTTCTCCTTCTCCAAGCAAACATGCATACAACTCTTAAATAAAACACACACGCACGCACACAGCCGAGGCAAACCCGCCCTGATTTTGTGGCACTAATCCACGCACCAATGCACCACTAACCAACTAACCAATCGGCTAATCTTCTTCCTGTATTCCCTCCAGGGTCCTAAAGACCTGGCATGCAATACTAACAAACTCACCCGTCTACTCCTTCAGCTTGCCGTTTCTCAGTGGCAAGCCGATTCACACGACACCAGGCATCTCACCATCTACATCGCTTTACGCAATCTGGCATCTCGCCTTCCACACTTGCTGCTCCAAGACTCCTACCCACGACTCACCTAATGAACTACATGCAATACAAAAGATAAAAACACATGCAGATATGAAGTCATATATATATATAGAAATTCTATTAATAACCCAGGGTGAAGAATAAGTAATTCTTCACCTGCGTCGATCGACAGAGCGGTAGTCTGGTCTAAACATCGAGCGATATAAAATTACAATCCACCGATGTAATTTTACATCGATGGAAAAAGATAGCCGGGAGCTAGCCCACCTCAGCCCGATGTAAAAAAAACACCTAGCCCATTCCCCATTCGCTATGAGCAGTTTTCACACGATGATGTTCGTCTTCCCCCCGGCCCTTCTATTTCGCGATTGCGGCGGCGGCGGCGGCAGGGACAGCACCGGAGGGACGACCCGACTGCCATGGCTACTTCTCTCGACCGTGATTTACTCCCCTCTCCCATGCGGTGGCGAACCAGAGGCGACGTGGGCAGTGCAACGATCGGGGCGAGCTCGGCGGCGCCAACGGCCTTCTACGGCATCCATCTCCTCCCTCGGCGGTCTTATCGCCTGTAAGA
>NC_041386.1:724194868-724199351 GCF_002162155.2 Triticum dicoccoides
TCTTCTTAACCTCCCCTCCTCCATTAATTTCTGAATTTCTAGGTTTAGGGTTATTGATTTTTGGGAGCGGTGCAGGGGAAGGGGAAGAAAGTAGGGAAGGAAAGGAGAAAAAAGGAGCTAAGGGGGTGATGGAGGTGATGCTGGACATGGGCGCCCGACAGTGAGATAATGGAGGTAGAGAAGAAGCCCAAGCCGATGACATAGAAGAAGAGCAGAGCTCAATGCTGCGGATAGAAAGGAACAACAATAGAGTATCCGACTTTGATTCAGCTGAGACATTTTTCTTTTTTCACAAGACATGTGAATCATCTCTGCGTTTTTTTTTGCTTTTGTATAGAATTCACGAATTTTCTTCCTTGTAGCTACAAATGATGGTTCCGACTTAATTGGATTTTAGTAATGACGTACATAAAGAATCAATCTATACCGCTGTACCTAGCTGACAAAGCTATGTCTCTGTTTGTACCTAGCTGACAATGCTAATTCTCTGTAAATTTGTATTATCAAAATTTGCACAAAACTACGAGCAAAATTTTCTTCAAGTAAAGATGATTCATTTTATGAGGAATTTGTTTTATATTTAGTGAATTTATTAGGCAAGTAAGGAATTGGAATTCTGCCAAGAAATCTAGGGGTGGAAGAAGATGCATGCAAGGGACTTGCGGACTAGGCAAATGTTGTGCAGGCGAGAAAAATGGTAAGTATGGTGTACGAATGCATCCTGTTAATTAGTTTTGACCTCTCAAACATGCCCGATGTCCTCACCAGCTGAAGTTCCATGACTCCAAGTTCACCTTGATGTATTCAGGTATCACACAGGCCATAAAGAACCACTGGTAATATGATTAAGGCATGTGAATAATCTTATGAATTTGTTCATAAGGCAAATCCTCGAGGTTGGCAGCACATGTCCAATCCTATATGTTTCCATTGCACATACATGTTGTTTTTCAATTAGCAATGCAAATTAGCGACCGTCTCAATGTTATGTCTCTGTTTTCTTTTGCAATCTGCAAGGAACTCAAAGATAGTTGTACGTTTGCTCACGTGCATTCTAGTCCATAATTTGTTTGGGTAATACAGAACAGAAGATGTACATGTTTGGGTACAAACTTCTGTTTGTTTTTTATGCTGATGAATTTGTTGAATCTTGAATTTGGTTGTTAAGAGAATAGATAGCTCTCATCCCGCAAAAGAAAAGGAGGTAAGCTAGAGCTCTCCTATGAATGTGTATGAAATCTTCTGGCAATGCTAGGATTTTGAGGGTTTTCGTTTAAATTAAGTGTGCAGTTCTTGCTTCTGATCATTACAATTACTGAAGTGTTAATTTTTTTATCTTGTGTGTACAATATGCTATTCTCTATTCAGCTGACTGCATGACCAATATTACTTATTCAGTATATGAGTAATTTAATTTTCTTGTTTCATGCAGTTTGGAGCAATTCGTGATTTCTACCAGTTTCAAATTAGATTAATTTCAATTGCAATGAGGTACAAGACTGGACCTCTTCCTTGTTGTCTTATCTCCGGTGTTTATTTGGTTGAACTAGCATAAACCTAACTTTTAATATTGACGTGTTTCCGCCCAATTTGTGCAGTAAGCCATGCTAGTCATCAAGTAATCAATCTCAATGTTCCCTTAATAGATGATTGCTATTGATTTGATGTGGCTTAACTATCGAGGGCAAAACATTTCCCTTTTCCCCCTAATAGTGGTTTATTTGCTCCTTCTAGGATGCCTGCATTTTGCTAATTGTCTATTTGCTAGAGAAGTAGTGGCAATGAACATTTTTTTCTAATGCCTTATCTGAATAGCTTCAGAAATTCTTAACATTAAATACATAATATACTTATCTATATGTGGTTCATGCTTCGTTTTTTAAATTTTCTCTTTGTTAAATGTTGGCGAGCAGAGTATACATTCTTGATTGGTTATCCTGAATCTGAATTTGGGGAAGATGATCTAACTAGCTTCTAAATCAGCTTAGTTGTACTGATGATGGTGTGTTTGCTGCTCACACATTTTATTCCAAGGACCATTATGACAAATAATGGCCACTTATAGGTTGCTGGTACTGCATTTTCGCACCATACATATGCATGTGCTTACCCCCGTTGGGTAATCAATATGATACTGGTGCACTAATTTGTGGATTTCGGTTTGTTTTATACATGAAAATAAGGTAAGAGTGTTATGTCTGCTTCAAGTCCCTCAAAACCACATACTTTTGTTCGTCTTGTTCTAGGTTACCTTCTTCCATGGTGGCATGAATCTGTCTTAAAGAAAATAGACGTGGATGCTTTCTTCGTCAGTTCCATGTAATTTTTGCCTCGTTGATCTGTAATTTCGGATGTATGTGAGTTTTTGAGGTGCACAGTTCACTAGCATTACCTAGGTTAGCATATCTTTGATCCCACATTTGCATGACACATGATTTATACTTTGGATTGTATATGAATTACTGTTTGTGTATGCATATGCTACAGTTTTCACCTCTAGTATTTTAACTTCCTACTTCAGTGGATGTGGTAGAGTGCAACAGTACTCAATTAGGCCTTACTGATTTTTATGGTTGTCTTTTAGCTCTTTTTAGCATCTGGCAAAGCAGAAGGATTAATGATGTAATGGCCGTAACTATACTTCTCGTCGAAAAGCGATCTATGGGACAAAAAATTCTTGTCCTCAACTCCTGAAGAATCCGGAGGATGTAGTGAGAGATCTGACCTGGGATTGTTACTCCCATACAACCCTATTCACATCTATGTTGTACATGCACTTGCGAGCTTCTCATTGCCTCTGAAATTTGAATGAATTAGTTCTCATTTTCCGTCATATTTTTCTGGCTAATCCACACGGGGCGTAAAGCACATTAGGCATGCATACAATTGTCAAATTTTACAGGCTGAAATTTTGGAATAATTGTCAATTGGTTTTCAGTTGATTGCTTGTCAATCTTTGCAGATTTATCGGTTTAACCCGCCCTCAATATATTAGTAATCTTGTATTACATTCAGTTACAAGACACAAACTAGTTAAATATGATGACTCCCGCCATTGTATCTGGCACACTTTGATAAAATACATGGTTTAGTGTGCATTGAAACATTAGTTACGGAGTTTGCCTGTTTATATTGTTTCTTTTGATTCAGTGTGTTATCGGTTCATGTGATTCCGAACAGTTTGGTACATCTAATATTACTCTGAGATATGTATGCTTTCAACTTTGTGTCCAGATTAGGGTAGTGAAGCATATTAATCCTAAAGTGTTATATGTGCTTGTGTGTTGGGGGCCTCTATCTGTTTGTTAGTATACTTCTGAGAACTGATAAATTTCTGCTTTTCAGGCATCTGTTCAAGTGGATGACAGTAAATGTATGAGGGTAGAGAGTAATGTCTTCTTATTTATGGTGGGTACGAGTAACATTAAATTGAAATATCAGACCTTTAACTAATCTCTCCTTCCCATAGTATAAGACGTTTTTGCAAACTAAACATAGCTTGCAAAAACATCCTATATTGTGGGACGGAGGGAGTAGTAACTAGTAGCAAAATTCAGGATTTGGTGAGAAGAAAAGTGAACCTAAGGGCTCCAATACTATTAATAGCACAATACTATGTTGCATTCACCATTTCAATCCTGGAGAGATTGCTGAACAGCTGAAGTTGATGGAAAATTCTATGGTCACCTAAAAATTAAGCTGCTTGAAGATCAAGTTCAGAAGTACTGTAGTCAGCTTTCAAGTTCGGTATTATTCAGTTTTGTAATATTGATTTCTGAATATGTCATGCTACTAGTTATTTAGTGCTAAGTGGCATTCAGTTGTTTTCAAACATTTCTTTTTCTAATTGCAAGGATGGTTTTCCTTACATGGGGTATTTCCCTAAACAACTACATGGAATCTATTTATTAGACCGATTTGTTGTTCTGTGGTTACCGAAAATTCCTCGTGCAAGAGTTAATTAGTGACCTATGTTTCTTACTATCACCAAAAATGCCTCCTACATAATTGTTAGTGGCCTATGTTTCTTGCGATCACAAATGCCTCCTACAGAATTGTCATAGTGACCTATGTTACTTAAATCTCATATTTCATTTTTGCTACAGATCGATGTACTCAGTCCAATTGAAGTAGTAATAGATCTAACGTAAAATGCCTGAAATATAGGAACACAACCTTGCTTCTAAAAAAATAAATCATGAACGCCTCGATCCTGTAAGATTACCTGAGTAGCCGTAAAATTACAGGAGGATGCGCCATATTGGTTTCGAGGCTACATGAGGTAATTGACTGCCATGCAAACAGCAAGATTACCTTGCACTCTTTTTGGTTTGGGTGCCCGGACAGTTTCTTGCTTCCATGCTACTATAATATTACCTCACAAACCTTTTGTTTCCTACGGTTTGTGGTTTGAGGCGTGGACGTACAAGCTGGCTGGGGTGAAGAATAAAAATTCTTCACCCAGGGTGACGAATAGCGCGAC
>NC_041386.1:724200082-724208286 GCF_002162155.2 Triticum dicoccoides
ATATATATATATATATATATATATATATATATATATATATATATATATATATATATATATATATATATATATATATAGAGAGAGAGAGAGAGAGCAAGCAGACTCCAAAGAAGGTCATATTTTGATATGATAGAAGTAACGGTGTGTGTTGAGTGTGGATTTTGTTTTTGAAGGCCAACTGAAAAGACAGTGATGGTGTTGCATGAATATCTGGCCCATTCTCTTGGAGATGGTCTAGGTTGTAAGCGGTATATGTGACAAACTTTTGCGAAACTTTCTCAAACTTCTACCACAACTTCTAGGGGGCATATCATGACACCAGGGCAAGCTTCATGACTTTTGGGAGTTCATTTTAATTTCTGGTAATTAAAATACCAATAACGCCCATGTTTGAGCCCAAGTCTCAGACACTTCTCTTCTTTACTTACACGAGGCCTAAGCATAGACTGAAGTCCAACAATATGACTTTTCAGCCCACTTCAGGGCATAATTGTAGATATCTGAAGTTTAAATTTGAGTTATATATAGTGATACTATTCATTACCCGAGGTGCAGGATAAGTTATTCTTCACCCCAGGTAATTTTACAATCATTTCAAAAATAAATTACATTTGGAATACAAATAATTACATGCATATTGATTCACTATGTAAAAATTGACATAAGAAAACAAATATATACGTCCTAGGACCAAAAAATTTGTATTTTATTTAAATTTTACACTATGTTTTTACATTTGTAATTTTACGTAACATAAAGTAGTATATATACTAGCACATGATAGTATATGGGACATATGGGATAACTAATGACTAGAAATGCATTTAGTTGCATATGTATAGCTAAGAGACTGCAAAGAAGCTGAAACGTTGACATGATACATGTGTTGTGTGTTGAATATAGAAACAACTGAAGGTCAATAGGGGAAGGAGCGGTCATTTCGTATGAAAACCCAACCCAGGAAGAATGAAAGAAGGTAAAGAAGAAAAAACAAAATCAATAAATGAAAGAATTAATGAACCTCATGGAAATTAAGAAAAGGTGAGATAAGAAACAAAATGGGAAATAAAATAAAAGAGAAGAAAGCGAAGCACATAAATGAATAAAAAGAAAGCTTATTTGTTGAGTACATACGAGACGGTACTCGGGAAAGGTGATTGCACTGTCTATGTTCCGTCCATCCGCAGTGACGGCGGACACATGTCATGTTGTTTGCCAAGATGGAAAATTGTGGCGGAGCTCTACGCCACCGCTTATCTAGCCATCATTTTCTGCATCACGATCCATGCAGGCTCTTTATTTATTTAATTTTATTTATCCCAAATAAAATAACATATGAACTTCAAACTTTGCAGGGCAAAAAACAGTCTAACTACAATGTATGGAAAACTTACGAATTTTTTCGCGCATCATAAATATTTAATATAATTTTTTTAATCAAAACAACTCATTTTCTAAAGTTATGCCGGACCAAAAAACCGAAAGTTTTTTCACACACTGAAATTCTAAAGTTTGATTGACCTACAAAGTTCGAAGTCCATATGTTCTTTTACTTGAGAGAAACAAAAAAAGGAAACTTTCATGTAGTAAGTTTTTTTTAGGGGAACTTTCTTGTAGTAAGTTAGTTGACTAGCATAGATCTCCAAAGTAATGTTGGAAGGTATGGATAAAGGGTGCTATGGAGCCCGAGCTACCAAAAAACACTATCTTGCCGAGTGCTTGTCAAAAAACAATATAGGTTTCTTCGTCGTGTGTTTCTGTTTTCACATGCACCTTAGGTTGCCTCTGCTGAGGTGAAGACTGTACATTTGGTTTTAAAATTTGTCGATAAAAGAGTGTACTTATATCTTTTCAATGCACTTTAAAATAGAAAAATAATGCTTCTCTCTCATCACACGAATAAAGACCAATAATATTCTACACATGGTCTCGTTAATTTCTACATACACTTAACTCATTGGGGGTTGATTAATTAAAGACGAGAGAGATGGTGGCTAGCACCTTTCCAATGCATTTTTTATTCCACTCCAGAATTTGTCCTAAAATTTCTATATATGCACTTTTAATCAGACGGAGGGAGTACATACAGTTTGCTGAGTGTTTGCTGTTGATACTAAGTTTAGGTGGCTGTTTGTCGAGTGCTCGGCATAATAAAAGGGCCAACTGCCTCACACTCGGCTTGCAACAATTTTCCAGTAGTGACCAGAGCACTTTCTGGGCCAGAATCAGTTGCAACGCCACAATAGCAGCCCAGAGTGATGCCGAGTCAGTGCAGGCCCAACCAACACCAGGACTTCCTTTGGTCGGGTTGAAACATCAAACATAGACGATTAGATGCGATTGGGTAAGTTCACCGAGCTTAGATGCGATTGGGTGACACGAGGAGGAAGACCTGAGTGCCGACAAGCTAGGTGATCGACGATACGATCTACTCAGTGTGTTGCCATCTCTGGAAGTCAATGGTTAAAGCTTGGTGTTAACTATACACCATTAATGACGTAAGTACGTGCTTGGTAGTGGTGTGCTTGGTCGGTGGATTTTGCTAGATACTAGATAGACTATAAAAAGGCCAGATCCCCAAAAGGTCATCCCATATGGGGCGGTGGAGGTTCCTATAAATATAGTAGAGTCTATAAAAAGGCCAGATTCCTAGAAGGGCTGAAAACATCCTCCACATACTACCAGTACCATACCACACACAACCAAAGAACTCACCAGCTTGAGCATCTATCGACATTACACCTCTAGCTAGCTAGCTAACCATGAAGCCATCCCGTGCTGGTACTAGTAGCGGCCCTTGTGCTGGCGCTGGCGCCGGTGACCGAGGGGGCAGGGCCCTGCGACCCATTTCCGATGGGAGTTTATTGTAGGAAAGGGGTCATCGCTGGTCGTTCCGGAGATGCCGATTTTATGAAGCCGTGCTGCACATATTTATCCCCAGGCTACATCAACTGCCTGTGTGCGATCAGTGCGCTGATCCCGACGAAAAATGGCCTCTGCCCCGATATCTCATGCACATGATCAGTGTCTTCGTTCACCTGCAGCTGGCAAGGTACTGGTAGCTAGCTAGCTCGGTTTAGAGTCAGTCTCGCTGGAATAATTTACAACATAGCTTGTTCTAGCAATCTGCGGATTTGATATTTAGTCCCATGGTCGGTAGAGCTCGCTCTCCTTCCCTTTGTTTGTGTGGAGCTCTATTTGTTATCCCTACTCTTCTAATACTCATCAATTGTATTATCTCGTATCATGTTGTTTGAGCGATCGTTTTATTTGTTTGAGCGGTCCATGGGATAATTTTATAGCATCATTTGAGCGATCCACGGATTTGAAATTTTGTCCCAAGATCGGTTTTGTTTGTTTGTGTCGATCTCTACTTAATATGTATACTCTTCTACAAGTACTCAAATCGTATTATCTCGTATCGTGTTATTTGCTCCTAGTCCTGCTACTGCCAGTTTCTATTGTTCAAAAATCTTCTATACATACATGTTCCTTCGTAATTTGTCATCTCTTCTCGGCTAAATGGACTCAACAAGTAAATTTTCACACAACATCTTCTGCTAGTTTCTCCATATATGCACGATCGTAATTTAAGAAACGTACTTATCGCGGAAGAACTTAGCTTGGCGTCACTTGCTGTTTATTCGAGCCAATTCAAGCCGTTCATATGGGGCTGGTTCCGTATTTACAATGATATTTTATTAATTAACAAGTTTGCGGGAAGAAAAAAAATGTAGGAAAACAAAAAAGATAAACCACATCCATGAAGGCAAAATCTTTATAGTTGGAATAAAACTAGATGGTAAAAAATAATCATTAATTAGTTTGCACGGCAAAATAACCTAAACGTTCTATACTCTCAAAAGCATCTTTTTTTTTGCGGGGAACAAAAGCATCTATTTTGACCAACCTTCCTATCAAAATTAAAGAAGAACAAAATGATTCAGAGTTTCATTCTTGAGTTCACGTGAAAGATGACAGAAGAATGCATTCCCACTTCACGATAGAGATGCCAACACTAGAATAGTACAAACCGACATTTTTTCGGAATATCACTGGAATTTATTGATTAACAGTGATGGCCTTAGGGCCACGGGGGCGCAGTGGATCTCCGCAAGGGTCGGCGGGAGGGCTCCATTTTTAATCGTTTCTTTCAGTTTTGCTAGGGTTTGTGTCCCGCTCAGGAAGACGAGACGGCGGCGGCTCCCTGAAGATGGAATAAAGGTCTCCCCGCCTAGCCCCCGTTCCGGCGATGCGTCTAGCATTGTTGGTGGGCGTGTGGAGGTGTGTCTCCGGCGGATCTATCTTTGGTGGATTTGCTCGGATCTCGTCGTTGTTCGTCTACGTTCGTGTGTCTTCGGTTTGGTTTTTTCTGATCTACGTTATTCTTCATCTGCGGCGGTTACTGTTCTGGTGCGCTGGTCCTACGGGGCCTTAGCACGACGACTTCCCGACTGTCTACTACAACAAGTTGTGCCCGACTCCGGCGATGGAGGGGCGATGACGGCGGCGCGCCTTCGGCTCGCTTCAGTGCTGGTAGTTGTCGCTAGGTGGTCTACGGATCTGAATGAAATTTCTATTATTTCTGGTATTTGTTGTACTGCCGTGATTGAAGATGAATAGATCGAAAATTTTCTCGCAAAAAAAAAACAGTGATGTTGACAGGGATAAGGATTATTACAGAATCATGCATCACTCAAAACCCAACATGGCAGCCTAAATCAGGAGAAATACAACCTCCGATACGTAATAAGTCTCACAGTTTTGAAAAAACCTCAGTTCGGAACTGCTACATTTATTTTGGATAGGAGCGACTAACAAATTTCGCTAATATATGTGCTTTGTTGTTGACACTTTCTTCCTAAAATATGGCACCTCCCTTTGCTAGTCTTGCCGTGAATTCTCTAACAATGTAGTACTCCCTTTGTTTGCGCATACCGAACTTACTGTCACCAACAACCAATGAAACAAAGCACCATGTAATAAACTTATTTGAACTTTTCAAAGTTTGAAACTGAAAAAAATGTGTTAACTAATAAAAGAATCATTTTTACCAAGGAATTATATTGCTCTTACAGGTTTCGGCTTCTGAACCAAACACTAGAAATAACCATTAGGAATTTTGTTTAGGAGGAAATTGTAAAGACATAACTAAAAGGCATATTTCGCTGTAAAACCACGTGTACTTAATTTCCTGATTACGACTCAACCAATCGTTGGAATAGCCAAAGGAGATGCTCACCGGAATCAGAAAATCAATGTTGCCAACAGGATCATCACTTGTTGCTGTTTCTTTTGGGTTTTTGTGACGCCCCCGATTTAATCGTACACTAATCATGCACGCAAATGTGTACGATCAAGATCAGGGACTCACGGGAAGATATCACAACACAACTCTACAAATAAAATAAGTCATACAAGCATCATAATACAAGCCAGGGGCCTCGAGGGCTCGAATACAAGTGCTCGATCATAGACGAGTCAGCGGAAGCAGCAATATCTAAGTACAGACATAAGTTAAACAAGTTGCCATAAGATGGCTAGCACAAACTGGGATACAGATCGAAAGAGGCGCAGGCCTCCTGCCTGGGATCCTCCTAACTACTCCTGGACGTCGTCAGCAGGCTGCACGTAGTAGGGGCACCTCCGGTGTAGTAGGGGTCGTCGTCGACGGTGGCGTCTGGCTCCTGAACTCTAGCATCTGGTTGTGACAACCAGAAAGAAAGGAAAAGGGGAAAAAGGGGGGAGAAAGCAACCGTGAGTACTCATCCAAAGTACTCGCAAGCAAGGAACTACACTACATATGCATGGGTATATGTGTAATGAGGCCATATCAGTGGACTGAACTGCAGAATGCCAGAATAAGAGGGGGATAGCTAATCCTGTCGAAGACTACGCTTCTGGCAGCCTCCGTCTTGCAGCATGTAGGAGAGAGTAGATTGAAGTCCTCCAAGTAGCATCTCCAAATAGCATCTCCAAGTAGCATCGCATAGCATAAACCTACCCGGCGAACCTCTCCTCGTCGCCCTGCGGAAAAGCGATCACCGGGTTGTCTGTGGAACTTTGAAGGGTGTGTTTTATTAAGTATCCGGTTCTAGTTGTCATAAGGTCAAGGTACAACTCCAAGTCGTCCTGTTACCGAAGATCACGGCTATTCGAATAGATTAACTTCCCTGCAGGGGTGCACCACATAGCCCAACACGCTCGATCCCATTTGGCCGGACACACTTTCCTGGGTCATGCCCGGCCTCGGAAGATCAACACGTCGCAGCCCCACCTAGGCAAAACAGAGAGGCCAGCACGCCGGTCTAAACCTAAGCGCACAGGGGTCTGGGCCCATCGCCCATAGCACACCTGCACGTTGCGTACGCGGCCGGTGAGCAGACCTAGCAACCTCCATTACAAAGGAAGTTGCGTTAACGCAGTCCAACCCGGCGCGCGCCGCTCCGTCGCTGACGTCTGAAGTGCTTCGGCTGATACCACGACGTCGGGATACCCATAACTACTCCCACGTAGATGGTTAGTGCGTATAGGCTCGTAGTCAGACTCAGATCAAATACCAAGATCTCGTTAAGCGTGTTAAGTATCCGCGAATGCCGAACAGGGCCAGGCCCACCTGTCTCCTAGGTGGTCTCAACCTGCCCTGCCGCTCCGCCACAAAGTAACAGTCGAGGGCCGTCGGGAACCCAGGCCCACCTCTACCGGGATGGAGCCACCTGTCCTTTCAGCCCCCTCGTCAGAATCACTTGCGGGTACTCAATGAGCTGACCCGACTTTAGTCACCATCTGTATAGTATGTATGTATGTATAGTATATACCCGTGATCACCTCCCAAGTGATCACGGCCCGATAGTATAGCAAGGCAGACTGACAAGAATGTAGGGTCAATGATGAAACACTAGCATCCTATACTAAGCATTTAGGATTGCGGGTAAGGTATCAATGACTGTAGCAGCAATGACAGGCTATGCATCAGAATAGGATTAACGGAAAGCAGTAACATGCTACACTACTCTAATGCAAGCAGTATAGAGAAGAGTAGGCGATATCTGGTGATCAAAGGGGGGGCTTGCCTGGTTGCTCAGACAAGGAGGGGTCGTCGGTGACGTAGTCGTACTCGGTGGCATCAGCGTCGGTCTCGTAGTCTACCGGAGAGATGAGGGGGAAGAAATAATGAATACAGAGCAAACAAAGCATCACAAAATGTAACAAGGCAATACGCGGTGTTCGGTGTGCCCTAACGCGGTAGTAGGTGATACCGGTGAAGGGGGGGAATCATCCGGGAAAGTATTCCCGGTGTTTCGTGTTTTCGGGCAGAGGAGCCGGAGGGGGAAAGTTGCGGGTTCGATAGGTTAGGGGGGTGTGGCGGACGAACGGACTGCGTATCCGGAATCGTCTCGTCGTTCTGAGCAACTTTCATGTTGAAAATATTTTAATCCGAGTTACGGATTAAAAGATATGATTTTCCAAAGATTTTATTAATTTCTGGAATTTAATTAATTATTTTATTTAATTCGAAAATGGATTTATGACATCAGCATGAGGTCATGCTGATGTCAGCAGTCAACAGGGCTGACTGGTCAACCTGACCAGTGGGCCCCACTGGTCAGTGACACATTTTTAATTAAACATTTTAATTAACCTAATTAGTGTTAATAGGGGGGTGGGCCCCACTGTCATACTCTGTTAGCTAATTAACAGTAGTTAATTAGGTTAATCAATCATTAGATTAATCAATCTTAATTAGCTAAGTTCATCGGAATTAATTAAGTTAATTAATTAGTTAATTAATTAATTATTTTTATTATTTATTATTGATTTATTTTTTTTTATATTTTTTTTTAACTCTTTTTTTTTACAGACACGTTCTCTGGGGGCGTGGGGCCCCCTGTCATTGGCCCAGAGGGGCTTTGCGGGTGCCTGGTGTCGGGCACCAGCCCGAGCGGTTCGGGCGTGCGGGCGAACCCGACGACGGGCGCCGCGGGGAATGAGGGCGTCGAGCGGCGCGGTGCAAACGAGCACGGCGCGGGCGCGCGCGTAGGACGAGCGGCCGGAGCGGCGAGTGCCGCGGTGGTGATGCGGGATAGGTGAGCGGGCGCGTCTATGGCCGTGCGGGCGCGCGTGTGCACGACGGCATGAGGAGCAGATGTGGCAGGGGGAGGAAGAGAGGCCAGGGCCTCACCGGCGGTCGTGGGGTCTAGGCA
>NC_041386.1:724209311-724211176 GCF_002162155.2 Triticum dicoccoides
GAGAGGTGCCGGTGGGGGTTACGGGTTAGGGTTCGGTGGTGGGGAGGCCTAAGTAGGCCAGAGGCGTGGGCCGGCCTGGCTGGGCCATGGCCCAGTTGGGCCAAGGGGTCCAGTGGGGGAAGGGGGGTTATTTGTCTCCCCCCCCATTTTATTTATTTTTGGATTTTGTTTTTATTTCTTTTCTTTTAGGTTTTCTTTTATGTTTTGCCTTTGTTTCCTATTATTTTTATTTTTTTAAATATATACTTGGCATCTAATTTAGTAATTCAATTTAGGCCATTGGCACAAAAAAGTCTAGTCCTCAAATAATTTAGTTTGACATTTTATTAATTACAAAAGGTATTTAAATAACTATTTATGCTGTTGTTTTATTCATCTAATAGTATTTAAACATTTTATAAAAGTGGGGTTTCTTCACCACAATCACCTTTGCATTATTTAGCACGACTCGAACATTTTTGTTTTAAAGTTTGAAAACTTTTATTGTTTGCCTATTTTTGAATTTGAATTTGAATCGGTTTCGAACTAACTCGAGATTAGCAACTATAAACGAGGTGACATGGCACCATTAGCAGAGGATCACTGTAGCTTAATTACCCGGGCGTCACAATTCTCCTCCACTACAAGAAATCTCGTCCCGAGATTTAGGATCGGTTATAAGGGGGAAGGGGTCTGGTTACGAAATTCTAACGATTCTTCTCGATCATAGTAGCTCTTCTCGAAGAGGTCGACCCATTACATTGATGTCTTCCGTCCTCTCCTTCGGGTCATCATGATGAAGTTTGTCGTCCTTTCTTCGGGGTTCCATCGTACTTACGAAAGGATAAAGGGTGGGTATCCCGAGAGAATGGACCTCTGCAGGTTTGACTATCTGGTCGATAACATCGGGGAGGGTGGCGGAAGTAACTCTCGAATTGAAACTTAAGAAAACATCAAGAGCAGAGTAAGGAGGTATCCTGGGAAGTTTCGAGCGGGCAGGCAATCGTTCGATGTCTGATATGTGGCGTGAAAGGGGTTCAAAGCCACGGGAATAAGTATTTGTCTCATACCAGATTGAAGGTGGCTCATGAATTACATACGAGGCCACGCGCGAGGAACAACCTTGGGTACAGGGGGGTACAGGAGAGTCAGGTTTCGATCCTGTGGAGCTGTGGGTTATGGGCCCACCATGTGGATAAAAAAAATAGGAGGGACAGTGACATCTTGCACGATCATGTAAGCAAGGCATGCCAGAGGATAATCTGTTGGTTATGTCGGCAACAACATCGGTACCAAGGGCGAGGGACGAAGAGAACCATTATCCTGCTCGTTGAACGAGGCGGGCCAATAGGCAAAGTTCTCGTCCATCGGTGGTTACCGAAATGTCATCAACAACAGTAACAGGGTCTTGCTGACAGAATTGTACACCGAGGTATACACATAAGCAGGAGAATATTACTGCTTAGATCATATAGATCAAAAGAAAGGTCAAACCAAATAATGGAAAGGAAAATGTGTTTAACACATATCAGGGGTATATCCTCCCCAAGGACAAGCAGAGCATGATATCCATGACAGGATATAAAGTAGAAAACCATTTAGGTAAGGGGGAAGGAATCTCATGATATTACCCATACAACGGTGTTAGGATAAGTGATAAATAGAATTTAGCATCGTGCTTCAAATGTTCCTGTTGAAAATCGGAGTACCATTGACATGCTTCGAGATAGCATTGACATGGTCTTCAGGTGAAGATCAGACTTTGGAAACACGAAGGATCCATCAGGAATAACTTGTAGAATAAGTCTTACAATTTCCTCATGGACGAATGGATAACCTTGCTGAAAAGGAATCTATAATGATAGGTCCTCCAGCCGGGGGGGGGG
>NC_041386.1:724211411-724217700 GCF_002162155.2 Triticum dicoccoides
GGGGGGTGCTAGACATGACATCATGTTACCGGGTCATCAAAGGATCAAGATCATAACTCTTGGAAAGTTGTCCCAGCCATCATATCTGACCGAGATTCAGATCCGATTGGTGTCATGATACCTCAGACTCAGGATGTCCGAGAAGAAAAGGTGCAACACAAATTGACGAGGTGACATTGTAAGATCCTCTGGGAAATGAACTATGAAGTGATTTCCTGAAACAATAGTTCATCATTAAACCAAGGAGAGAAGGAGGTGGCTGATGGGCTCGGCGACAATCCATCGAGATTTCTGACAAGATGAATTTCCACAATTATGTGAACAAGGAGATAACATTTGTCAGATCAAATGGTATAATGATGTATGCTCGAGGAAACATACTCAATTAAACATTGGTTGAAAGGTGCGCCCGAAATATAGGTTGGGTTGCACGACCAATGTCAGAATGGTGATTCAATTAGTGAAGGACTTAGAATGAACTATCGCCCATTCACTTCAAAGCAATAGGGTTGTTAGAAGTTTTGAATTCACACGTCATAGCTCCATTGTCGGTATTCCGGTTGAAAACAATACGGGGACCAAGGAATGAACGAAGATGGCAAGAAGTATTATGATATCAAGAATTATTAAAAGGTGGTGAAATTCTCACCACATTCTTGACAAAAGAGATGGTAATACTTCCGAGGTAAGGAAGATCAACTGCTGGGTAGCAGTGATCTCAAGGTTTACACAAAACACGAACAAGTTGTGTTGAACGGAAGGCAAGAAAGTGGTCGATGAGAATAGGAATCATCGAGGGCAAGGATGGTATTACCCATCATGAATTCAATTGAATTCCTGGAAGAGCTCATAAGGTTGATGATGATCACGACACAATTGTCGAGAGATTTCATGCAAATGTAGTCAACCAGCGACGACATCAAGTCAAAGGAATGATGAAGCAAGAGGTTATTGGAACCACAGTTACGACACAAACTCGAACTCAAGCTTGTTGTTTAAGGTGAAAGGGTATGACGAGGACAATCGACGTAAGGTTAGTTCATCGTCGAAAATTGGTGCTCCGAAAATAAGGACCAGGTAGCCCCGTTAGAATTCGTCACGACAACGATATAGCCAAACAGGCTAGGAATGGCGTGATCGGGTACAAACTCGTATTTATAGAAGCTTACTGAAGAGTTGTTGAACCGTAGTGCGGACTCGGTTCAGTTATCGGTGTCTTTGAGTGTTCAGTAACACAGAGCCCGCGAAAAATTGGAATCAGTGGGAAGGTAGCACTTGATGAAGAACTCATAAGGAGTTATGCAGTTCCATGATAATCTCGAGATACCATGGGGTAATACTCGACGACAGATCAAAGTAGAGGTTGTACCGGGGTATTGATCCACAGAAGACAAGTGCTTACTCTTGCATCGAAAATGGTATTTAAAGGAGAACATGGTCGGAACCACGATTCTAAAAGGCCATACCCCAGATACAAGATGAACTTATATCAAGGGAATAATTAATTTTTAAAAGAAGCTTCGATGAGAAGATGTACATCGGGTCCATGGGCATGAACACAAAGTTCAAGGTCGACTCCCACTTCTCCAATGCATACCCTTTCATTCACTTCTCGCTTTCGATGAAGTTATAGCGTTGAAATTTTTATCTGGCCAAATACCAGAAGAGTACGACTCGTGAAAACTTTCGAGTTCACACATATTAAGGAAGGCATAGGTTCAACCCATCGGGGCATCTTAGAATCATATACCAGAATCTTTAGAAGTAATTAACTCAAGCTCGAAGGCAGAGCAAGGTTGAGAAGCAGACGATACAATTTACCAAAGGCATTATGTATCCGAGAAAAGGCTCACAAGTTTATTGACTATGAAGGGCGTTGTCAGATAAAATCCAACAAAGGATCTGGTGGTCCACAAAGGATCTGACGTGAGCATCGATACTCAACTAGAGGAAGCAGATTATAGAAACAACTGACTAACTCAATTGTCAAATGCAAAGGAATTATGATTTCCAAATCAAGGGATCAGAAGCAATGCTCTGATTAGGGGTGGATAAGTTGAATAGCCGTAGGGTATAATCAACGACAATTGGATTGGTCGAGAACCAATTCCAGTTAAAAGAATGGAAGCTCAGCCGGAAAAGTAATTTATAAGGATCAATGATGATTGCGTGTATTCGCAAACATATTGAGTCAACAGACTCAAAATGATAATGACAAGGAATGTCATTAAGACTACGAGACTTATGGGATTAACCATAATGTGAGCAAACAAGAATCTCAAGAGCCAAAGGATCCAGAGGATTTTCGGAAGATCGAATATTATTTTGAAGACTTTTGTGAAACACAAGAACAACTGGGGATGAGCGGATATTCGGCAAGCACGAGTAATTATCCGTAGGGGTATTCATGCAGCAAGGAACTGCTAGGCAGTAGGCACAAAGTATTCTCGGAACAATAGAGAAAACTTCGGGGTATCTTGTAACAACAAGATCAATGGGGGATGATCATATGAATGGCAAGTGTAAGTAGTTATCCATACGGATTTATCGGTGGTCAGGAATAGCAAAAGTGATGGGCACAAAGTCTCGAGAGAACATCAAAGAGTATCTTCGGAATCTTCTGATGTAGCAGGCGATCCTTTGCAGTAAGGGGCTCTCCGGGTGGATGCGATCACGAGATCCTAATCTTAGAGTTAGCAAATTCATTTAACCCGAATAGTAGAGAGATCAGAGTCCCAGAGTATAGGTCGAGGAATAAAAGATCCTACTACCACCCAATGGCGACGTGTGCCCGTAAGACACACAGCCATGTTAGTAAAAGTTTTGCAATGTCTAGACTCAACTTCGGCCAAGGAGTTGGAAAGGGGGATTCCTACAGGCAGTCGGCTCTGATACCAACTTGTGACGCCCCCGATTTAATCGTACACTAATCATGCACGCAAATGTGTACGATCAAGATCAGGGACTCACGGGAAGATATCACAACACAACTCTACAAATAAAATAAGTCATACAAGCATCATAATACAAGCCAGGGGCCTCGAGGGCTCGAATACAAGTGCTCGATCATAGACGAGTCAGCGGAAGCAGCAATATCTAAGTACAGACATAAGTTAAACAAGTTGCCATAAGATGGCTAGCACAAACTGGGATACAGATCGAAAGAGGCGCAGGCCTCCTGCCTGGGATCCTCCTAACTACTCCTGGACGTCGTCAGCAGGCTGCACGTAGTAGGGGCACCTCCGGTGTAGTAGGGGTCGTCGTCGACGGTGGCGTCTGGCTCCTGAACTCTAGCATCTGGTTGTGACAACCAGAAAGAAAGGAAAAGGGGAAAAAGGGGGGAGAAAGCAACCGTGAGTACTCATCCAAAGTACTCGCAAGCAAGGAACTACACTACATATGCATGGGTATATGTGTAATGAGGCCATATCAGTGGACTGAACTGCAGAATGCCAGAATAAGAGGGGGATAGCTAATCCTGTCGAAGACTACGCTTCTGGCAGCCTCCGTCTTGCAGCATGTAGGAGAGAGTAGATTGAAGTCCTCCAAGTAGCATCTCCAAATAGCATCTCCAAGTAGCATCGCATAGCATAAACCTACCCGGCGAACCTCTCCTCGTCGCCCTGCGGAAAAGCGATCACCGGGTTGTCTGTGGAACTTTGAAGGGTGTGTTTTATTAAGTATCCGGTTCTAGTTGTCATAAGGTCAAGGTACAACTCCAAGTCGTCCTGTTACCGAAGATCACGGCTATTCGAATAGATTAACTTCCCTGCAGGGGTGCACCACATAGCCCAACACGCTCGATCCCATTTGGCCGGACACACTTTCCTGGGTCATGCCCGGCCTCGGAAGATCAACACGTCGCAGCCCCACCTAGGCAAAACAGAGAGGCCAGCACGCCGGTCTAAACCTAAGCGCACAGGGGTCTGGGCCCATCGCCCATAGCACACCTGCACGTTGCGTACGCGGCCGGTGAGCAGACCTAGCAACCTCCATTACAAAGGAAGTTGCGTTAACGCAGTCCAACCCGGCGCGCGCCGCTCCGTCGCTGACGTCTGAAGTGCTTCGGCTGATACCACGACGTCGGGATACCCATAACTACTCCCACGTAGATGGTTAGTGCGTATAGGCTCGTAGCCAGACTCAGATCAAATACCAAGATCTCGTTAAGCGTGTTAAGTATCCGCGAATGCCGAACAGGGCCAGGCCCACCTGTCTCCTAGGTGGTCTCAACCTGCCCTGCCGCTCCGCCACAAAGTAACAGTCGAGGGCCGTCGGGAACCCAGGCCCACCTCTACCGGGATGGAGCCACCTGTCCTTTCAGCCCCCTCGTCAGAATCACTTGCGGGTACTCAATGAGCTGACCCGACTTTAGTCACCATCTGTATAGTATGTATGTATGTATAGTATATACCCGTGATCACCTCCCAAGTGATCACGGCCCGATAGTATAGCAAGGCAGACTGACAAGAATGTAGGGTCAATGATGAAACACTAGCATCCTATACTAAGCATTTAGGATTGCGGGTAAGGTATCAATGACTGTAGCAGCAATGACAGGCTATGCATCAGAATAGGATTAACGGAAAGCAGTAACATGCTACACTACTCTAATGCAAGCAGTATAGAGAAGAGTAGGCGATATCTGGTGATCAAAGGGGGGGCTTGCCTGGTTGCTCAGACAAGGAGGGGTCGTCGGTGACGTAGTCGTACTCGGTGGCATCAGCGTCGGTCTCGTAGTCTACCGGAGAGATGAGGGGGAAGAAATAATGAATACAGAGCAAACAAAGCATCACAAAATGTAACAAGGCAATACGCGGTGTTCGGTGTGCCCTAACGCGGTAGTAGGTGATACCGGTGAAGGGGGGGAATCATCCGGGAAAGTATTCCCGGTGTTTCGTGTTTTCGGGCAGAGGAGCCGGAGGGGGAAAGTTGCGGGTTCGATAGGTTAGGGGGGTGTGGCGGACGAACGGACTGCGTATCCGGAATCGTCTCGTCGTTCTGAGCAACTTTCATGTTGAAAATATTTTAATCCGAGTTACGGATTAAAATATATGATTTTCCAAAGATTTTATTAATTTCTGGAATTTAATTAATTATTTTATTTAATTCGAAAATGGATTTATGACATCAGCATGAGGTCATGCTGATGTCAGCAGTCAACAGGGCTGACTGGTCAACCTGACCAGTGGGCCCCACTGGTCAGTGACACATTTTTAATTAAACATTTTAATTAACCTAATTAGTGTTAATAGGGGGGTGGGCCCCACTGTCATACTCTGTTAGCTAATTAACAGTAGTTAATTAGGTTAATCAATCATTAGATTAATCAATCTTAATTAGCTAAGTTCATCGGAATTAATTAAGTTAATTAATTAGTTAATTAATTAATTATTTTTATTATTTATTATTGATTTATTTTTTTATATATTTTTTTTTAACTCTTTTTTTTTACAGACACGTTCTCTGGGGGCGTGGGGCCCCCTGTCATTGGCCCAGAGGGGCTTTGCGGGTGCCTGGTGTCGGGCACCAGCCCGAGCGGTTCGGGCGTGCGGGCGAACCCGACGACGGGCGCCGCGGGGAATGAGGGCGTCGAGCGGCGCGGTGCAAACGAGCACGGCGCGGGCGCGCGCGTAGGACGAGCGGCCGGAGCGGCGAGTGCCGCGGTGGTGATGCGGGATAGGTGAGCGGGCGCGTCTATGGCCGTGCGGGCGCGCGTGTGCACGACGGCATGAGGAGCAGATGTGGCAGGGGGAGGAAGAGAGGCCAGGGCCTCACCGGCGGTCGTGGGGTCTAGGCAATGGGGTTCGAGGAGGAGGACGGGGACGAGGCGACGCAGGGGAGGAGATCCGGCGACGAAGCAGTCCGGCGAGGCGTCAAGGATCGGCTCCGGTGCCGATCCAGATCGGAACGAGGGGGTCCGGCGGAGGGCTCGGTGGAGCGACGCGGGAGGAGCTGCAGGGCGAAGGCGGCGGGGCTTGGGCGCGGTGCGCGTCGTGGGGGCGTCCTAGCTCGTAGGCGTGGTCGGGGGCGAGGAAGTGGTTGACGACGAGGCGTGCGACGAGCTCCTAGGCAGCGGGGCGCATGGTGGTCGCGGTGGAACAACGGACGTTGGGGGCGGGCGCTCCACCCAGATCCAGAACGGGGAAGGAGGAGGCAGTCCGGCGGGGGAAAGCTCCGGCGTCGAGGTGGTGACGGCCGGCGCGGTTCGCCTAGGGGTCGGGGCGACGTGGGGTTCGTTCCCCTCGATCCCGATCTAGATCGGGGATGGGGAAGAGAGACGAGAGAG
>NC_041386.1:724217799-724219784 GCF_002162155.2 Triticum dicoccoides
GAGAGGTGCCGGTGGGGGTTACGGGTTAGGGTTCGGTGGTGGGGAGGCCTAAGTAGGCCAGAGGCGTGGGCCGGCCTGGCTGGGCCATGGCCCAGTTGGGCCAAGGGGTCCAGTGGGGGAAGGGGGGTTATTTGTCTCCCCCCCCATTTTATTTATTTTTGGATTTTGTTTTTATTTCTTTTCTTTTAGGTTTTCTTTTATGTTTTGCCTTTGTTTCCTATTATTTTTATTTTTTTAAATATATACTTGGCATCTAATTTAGTAATTCAATTTAGGCCATTGGCACAAAAAAGTCTAGTCCTCAAATAATTTAGTTTGACATTTTATTAATTACAAAAGGTATTTAAATAACTATTTATGCTGTTGTTTTATTCATCTAATAGTATTTAAACATTTTATAAAAGTGGGGTTTCTTCACCACAATCACCTTTGCATTATTTAGCACGACTCGAACATTTTTGTTTTAAAGTTTGAAAACTTTTATTGTTTGCCTATTTTTGAATTTGAATTTGAATCGGTTTCGAACTAACTCGAGATTAGCAACTATAAACGAGGTGACATGGCACCATTAGCAGAGGATCACTGTAGCTTAATTACCCGGGCGTCACAGTTTTTGACACAACGCAATCGCAGATGGTCATATACATGCACATACACTCATCCCTATGAACAAACGAACATACACCCAACCCTTATGAGCACGGACTTCGAGGAGCGGCACGTGCGGACCCCAGCAGTGGCGCCACCACTACTCCCCATCCCCTCCCACCCTCTCGCCGTCGCCGGCGCACGCCAGCGGGCAAAGCCCCCAGGCGGCCGGTGGCGGCCGGATTTGTTTCCCCACGCGCGCAGGTGGTGGTCGGGGCTCGGGTGCTGCAAGTCAACGGCGGCTCCGACGGCGTGGATCTGGCCGCTGGCGGCGCTCAGGCGGCTCTGTCTGTGCGTGGTGGCTGCGTGAGGCTGGCGGCTTCTGCTGCTCACCGTTGGCCCTCGCGGTGGCTGCCGCGGGAGGTGCGGGCTGTGGCCCTCGGAGGCGGGCGGGCGTGTATCTGCTCGCGGGCGGCTGCGATGGAGGTGCGGCGTGGGCGCTCTTGAGGCCGGCGACGCGGATCTCCCTCCTGGGGTCGTGGGCAGGGTCCGTCGACGTGGGGCGAGCGCGTGGGGATGTGCTTCGGCTGCAGTGGGGCGGATCTGAGAGCGTGATGGCGGGTGGTACTTGGACGCCGGGGCGGCGGCCCCGGACCTCTTCTTTGGCAACGGCGGCTGTGGTGGCTGAGTGGGCAGCGCCATGGCTGGAGCTCGGGGGCATCGGTGCTCTACGGCAGTGCGTCGGCCGTCGGTCGCGCCAGGGATGCTTGGTGCTGGCCGAAGGGTTGGCTGTTGCTGTTGCGCGGGGCTTCGGATCTGACCAGACGTGGCCAGTTCTGGCTCCTAAAGTGGTGACGGGGTAGCCTTGTCGACGGCTCTGCATGGTGCGGGTGGCGGCGGCGAGGCTGTTCTGATCGGTGGCTCCAGGCTCTGGAGGTTGGTGGTGGTTCAGGCAGGCGGTGGCTCTCGTGTGCCGGTGCGATGGAAGGGCTTCCATTGGCTGCTCGGGGCGAAAGCCTTGCTCCGGCCATGGCCGAAGCCGGCGGCGGCGGCGCCCATAGGCGTCGCACACCTTCTTGGAGGCGTCGTCGTTCGAGGGCCTTCGACCTCTTCTCTCACACTCCGGGGGAAACCCTTGCTCCAGTTCTTGGAGCGGATGATGGCGACGCTCCGGTGTTGCGGTCCTTCGTGGAGGCATCGTTCTGGAGTGGTCTTGGCTTGGGAGAGTCATCGGCTCGGGTGGTGCGCGGCCTTGGGGCCGCGTGGAAGTCGGAGCGGCGGCTCTAGATCTCGTCGTCTGGGAGGGGTGCCGGCATTGGTCACGTGGGTGGCAGTGTCGTTGGCAAGCCTGGTGCGCGGCCTCGGGGTCGGCGTGGATGTCGGAGCGGCGGCTCCGG
>NC_041386.1:724220257-724229965 GCF_002162155.2 Triticum dicoccoides
GGTTGGGTGTCGGCTCTGGTTGCTCGGCTGACGAAACTGACGGCTCACCTGATGCGCGGCCTCGGGGTCGGCGTGTGGGGTTTCTGTCTGTACGTCGGAGCGGTGCTCCGGAGATGGTTGTAGGGTGTCAGCTCCGGTTGCTTGGGCAGCAGAGCAGGCGGCTCACCTGGTGCGCGGCCTCGGGGTCGGCGTGGATGCCGGAGCGGCGGCTTCGGTCTTGGTTGTTGTTGGGTGTCGGATATGGGTTGCTTGGGTGACGGAGCCGGCGGCCCGGCTGGAGCGGGCCCTGGGGTCGGCGTGTGTTTCTTTCGGTTATCCCTGATTAGCCGTGAATGTTAGGTTTTCGGGTCCGGTTTTCTTTATAAACTGAACCAACTCTTTTCTTCTAAATGAAATGCAGGAACCCCCTGCCCCTTTCGAGGTGTTCTCGAAAAAATAAACCTTATGAGCACCTCTGAGATACTGAGACAGAATAACATCTTAAGATTAACAAATTTTCATTTTGAAGTTATTTCTACTTTGTTTTACAAAAGGATTACCCAGGCCTCTGTATCTGGGCGATACATGCAACTATTTTATTAATTATCACAAGGACCATACAGAGTAATACATCAGGTAGTAGTCTGAAGTCACTATTTTAGCAACATCTGTCGCTACTCCTATCCACTTGATGAAGGGGTGCCGATAGTCCGAGCCTAATACCAAACAGACACCACACCAAATCCTAACATCTGATCTCAGAGCCCCCAACCAAGCCGTGTTGCCAGGGTACACACCAGTCTGGCATACTCACAGAGGCCGCCGCCGCCGTTTTCCACTGATCCATCCCCAGAGCAGACACAGATGCATCGACCTTGCCAGGCCTGCCGTCGATGTCACCACGGTGCCAGACAACACCACCATCCTGCATGTATCCATCCACATGCGCCCGTCACCGAAACTCCACAGTGCCATGTCACCAAGATCCGTCATCAGCCTTGCGGTAGATGTAACACCGCTCCTCCTCTAGTCCCCTCCAACTAGCACTTGCTCTAAAACGATGCCCCCAGGAGGGAGAACGACACCAAAGGCGCCGTCCTTGTCCGGTCCTAGAGACCCAGGTCTAGGGTTTCCCCGAAGCATCCCGAGCATGATGACGCAAACTGCAATGACGATGCCTCAACAAGGAAACGACATCGGAGACGCCGCCATCATCTGTCATTACCATAGTCGGCATGATTTTCATTGACAGAGTCGCCCCACCAGGTCATGCGCCGCCGCCGGCGTTGGTCCGTTCAACTGGAGCGGACTCCAGAAATAATGCCCTCAAGAGGGACTATGACGCAAAAGCACCGCCATTGCTCGATCCTACTGAGAACTAGGGTTTCCCCCGAGTTGCCCGCGGTGCCACGGACCCAGACAACGGTTTAATCCCGGTGTGATCAGAAGAACCCATCAATCTCCGCCCAGTTGCCGGCGTGCCGCACCCACTACCTCACCGTCTGCAACCCGGTGACCATGGTTGGTGGCCAGCCAATGGACATCACGGACACATCCAACCAGTAGCCACAGTCAGATCTAGCCGAGGCTAGCAATCCCATCTTGGTCATGGCCGCAAGCACCAAATCTCCCTGATTTGGCCGGAGAGTGCCTCCACAAGACCAACCTTGACCTCCACCGCCGACCACCGCTCGCCGAATCCCGCCACCGTACGCCAAGATGCGCATCGGACCAGTACGCCACCAACCGCCACCGGGTCATGTCGCCCACAGAGCAGGGGGCCGCAAGAGATGGGCCCTATCCCCGTCGTCAGCCACACGGGCTTCGCCCGGCGGTGGCCGGTGGGGAGGGTGGGATGGCGGTGGCGGTTGCGGGTGGGGGAGCCGCCCTCACGTCGCAATAGGCAGGGGCGACCGAGGGGTGGGTGCGTTGGGTCGAGGATATCGAGAATGGCAGGAGCCTGAAGTTATTTTCCACATACATGGTTGAAGACTCAACACTAAATGCTCTTTAAAATAGGACTAATAAGGCATGCACAGTATAGGTACTTTACATATGTGTTCATTCAAACTCTTTACAGCTATTCATTGGTGCGAAAGTTGCAAAGAGTTTGAATGGACTATGATTATGAGTGTTGGTTCTTTGTCTAACGTGAATTGTGGGGCAACAATTTTATTAGTGTTGTGCAACTAAGTCGACCTAAAAATAATCAACACGTTACAACTTCGCCAACGTACGATGCACTATTTTCACCCATACACCGTTGTTGTCAGTTTGTCGCCGAAGACAGCAGTCTCCTCCAGCACGACTATGAAGTCTTACTCACCAATCGCCTCCGCACGGCTGATAGTGCCTGCAGCCGAAGCACATTGCGTATGACTACTCCGACATGCACCGGCCACCATACAGCATGCACTAGCACCGCTTCAGCATGTTGTGCCAGCAGGACGAGCTCTTCAGCGCTGCCAGGCTCGCCAGCTACGAGGTGTATGCACATCTTGGCACAGCGTGACTTCTGCCTGATGGTCACCAGTCTGATGTGGTGCTGGTCAGGCAGCATCTGCTCAAAACACAGTAGGGCATGGTCTCACGCATTGTGCAGACTCGAAATTCGGTGGATCTTCACTAATGGACAATCCATATTGTTTTTCCTTGATGCCTCCTAATCCACAAAATATATATAGTGGTTTGCGACAAAAAGAGGCACCAACACTGACTGATGAAAAATGTTATGATGTACTACTAAACTTATACTAGGGCTGATTATATTGTAGGAATGTCTAACATATGATGGCCATATGGGAATGGATACATGTTGAATGCACGGTCTGTCCTACTAATACCTGTGGCACAAGTATGGTGCTTGGCCTGTTTCCGAAGCTTTATAACAAATTTTCGCTTGGTCCATCTTATTTCTTGTACGATAACACAACAACTTCAATACCTTCCTAGATACTTTATGAACTAGAAGTAGTGCAGATGTTGTAGCTTTACATTGTATAAAGGGCTCACCAACTATACAATGAAATCCGAAAAAAATGTGAACTCCGAAATAAATAACCCTCAAAAAATGAAATAAATAAACGACTCATTTTCTTGGTATTTCGTAAAAGCATCGTAGCTAGTAGTTGGTGGCGCATTGGAGACTAAAATTTGGAATCACCTGGGTTTCATCTACCATGTAGATGACCTAGGCATTTGTTGGGCTGCTGAAATCCATATCTATGTATGTAAACTACTGCTTTGATCATTAAAAGCTAAAATGTTGTCTATGTAACTTAGTGTTATTAAATTATTTCCCTTACATGCATGGGCTACCATGGTAGGTTACGTAAAAATATGTTAATTATCATAAATTGGATGTCATGTACAATTAGACTTGTGTGATGCACAATGATTCTAAGATTTTGAAAGCTAATCTTCAGCGGGTTTGTGGCTATTACTTTGCAAACTACTCCCTCCGTCTAGAAATACTTGTGAGAGAAATGGATAATAATGAATGTACTCCCTTTATTTACTTATACAAGGCCACTATGGAATATACATTTTGCATCTATACAAGGGCACCAACAGTAAACGAGGCAAAAATAAATTACTCCCTCCGTTCCAAAATAATTGTCGCTGGGGGTATCCTTCCGACCAGGTGAAACAGTGTGAAAGTACAATACTACCCCTGATTTGAAATCGATCGGCAGGCGTCTTCCTCCGTCGCTCCTCCCCTTCGTCAGGCTTCTCCGCCATCGCTGCTCCCTTTCGCCGGGCTCCTCTGTCGTCTGCATCTCCAGCGTCATTCCCCGCCGCGGTCCGCAGCTCCCTCGCCGGCCGGCCGCCCTTCCCCACCGTGGTCCGCAGCTCCCTCATCGGCTGCCCTTCCCCGCCGCGGTCCGCATCTCCCTCGCCGGCGCCCTTCCCGCCGTCTGCCTGCTCCACCAGAGCTTCGGATCCTTCGCTGCTGGCCACAGATCCTTCATCGGCCGCGTCCTCCCACTCCAATCAAGAGCTCGAGGTCAGCCGCTGCGCTGTCCACTTCTGCTGCTCCTCACGTCTCTGCTCCTCTCCACTCCAATCAAGAAAAATCTGCAATTGATCCAAAAAATAGGTCAATTGATGTCAATTTGATTAACTAAATCATCCAAAAACCAGAATGATAAGTCCATATGCTGTTTGACATCTTGTTGTTTGGATGTACTAGGATGGAATGGAAATCACATTATTTTACCCCTGAATTCGTATGTAATCTGTGGCCCAGACGATGTTTGTTTGTGCATGCGGTCAGATGACTCGGATATTACCAGTGCGTTGTTCAATCCCAAATGTATCGCTTTGTAAATTTTTGCCCCCAAATCCTATTTGTGTTCGCTTCAGTGTTTGGTGGATTCTCAAACCAAATATTATTTTGTTGGCCGAAGAAGGTCAAGTGCCGGAAGGTTTTTTGTTCCTTCACTGTGATGTGGAGTTATGCCCCTAGGAATGTGTTTGAGCTACCTGGAGTAGTGTCCTAACCAGAACATCTGCGCAAAGAAACATTTGCACTATCAATTTATCATCATCATCATACAGTATATGCCACTAACTAGCAACAAACTCTGGCAGCATGTAAAACAATGGGATATAACATTTCAGATTAATGATTGAACACATGCAAAGAAATATTTGCACTATCAATTTGTCTTGGGAATCTGGATCTCTCTTCTTGTGTCCTCCTGTAGTTGAGGACAACTATTTTTTCTTAGGGATAGTGGAGTATTACTCTTGTATTTGTAGATATCTAAGGCAGAAGTGGAGAAAGCATCAAAAGCGTAATCTGTCACACTCTGACATACTATAACAACTACTCCTATGGTTTTGAGTAGTGTCCTAACCAATGGTTCTGAGCAAAGAAACATATGCAATATCAATTTAACATCATCATAGTCGGCACTAACTAGCAGAGGACTTTGGCAGCATGTAAACAACTTGACCTATGACATTTCAAATAAATGACTGAAAATAAGCCACTACTAAGCTTGCACACTGATATGGAGCACTAAATGGTAGAATGATTAGCTAAAATGACAGTGAAATGTGAATAAGACAATTCATACCCCTGTTTGTGTAGAATAGAATAGAATGACAATTTGTCTGTTCTTTTATTAATGGTTTTCTACCCTAAAGCATTGTACTCTGCACCAGTATGGGTTCAGGAAATTGCAACCAGGACACATCCAGGATTTCAAAGTATTACCCAAATTGTCACATGTAACGAGGATTAAGCCAAAAGGCTCTTTGTGACAGGTTTTTTTCCGACGAGTCATTAGATCATACCTGGAAATAGTTGCATGACCAAGCAGCAAGCTTCAACATAATTATTCAGTCCTAGACAGCAAGACAAAGTTGGCTAACGCTGCTCGACCACAAAGTATAGAGTCCGGATGTCTTATATCGTGAGAAAATCACACTTCATATAAAAGTGCATATTTTGATTACAATATTTTGGGCCACTGAGTTGTACAATAAAAAACAACTGTTTTTAAGTTTCAGAAGACATATTAAAGTGCATATAAATTCATTTAGATTTAACTAATGCAGTTGCTACTGCTGCTTTTAAGTTTCAGAAGAAAGGACTTGTTGTTGCTACTACTGCTTTTAAGTTTCAGAAGACAAGATAAGAAAAGAAAGCAAGAAAAGAAGAGAAGAGAAACTATTTTTGTTTCAAAAGTTCCATTTGCTTGTGTGGACTACCCCATTTAAATGAAAGAGAAGAGAAGAGAAAGAGAAGAAGAGACAAGAAGATAAACTCTTAATTTTATTCCTACTCCTACTAATCCTACTCCTAATCCTAAATTTGAAGAACCTACATTAAAAGGAGTATTTTTGCACTGCATGAAAAGGAGTATTAACAACTCCAAGCTGAATACACAAATCTCTATAGAAAGCTACTCCAAGCAGTACTAAACCAACTAAGGTCACTTAAAGCAGTACTACACAAAAATACAAATACTGATGTCACTAATCTCTCCAAGCAGTAGTAAACCATGAAGTACTACACTTATAGTAATCTCTGATAGGAGAGTAGTAGGAGAGGAGAGGATTACTTGCAAGTCCTACACTAAACACTACACTACTCCAAGAACTACTCATATTGTTGCTGCACTTGCTGAAAAGAGAAGAGTAGTCAAGAGAAGGAGGGTACTCCTGCTACAATTCATTTAATTTTAGTCAACTCAAGTTTATTTACTGAAAAAATCATTTAGTTTTAATTAAAAACAAGTTTCAGTTAAGTAAAAAACAAGTTTCAATTAATTAAAAATTATTTACTAAAAAAATCATTTAGTTTCATTTTAATTAATTAAAGAAAATGACTTGTTGTTGTTGCTGCTGTTAAAGGAAAGAACTAGGAGAGGAATGTTAGAGGAAAGGATTGGAATAGAAGAGAGAGGAGTGGAGTGGAATAGGAGAGGAGAGGAAAAAGTCTGATTTTATTTAACACAAAATGAGTGGACTGGAGTAACAGAAAAGGTTTAATTTAAGTTTAATTAACAGAAAGGTTTAATTTGAGTTTAATTAACTAAAAATGTTTACTTTAGATTTAACTAAAATAAAAAGGTTTAATTTCTAGATAATTAAAATTATCTAAGAAGACGAGAGGATAAGATAAGAGCAGAGAGGAGAGATAAGAAGAGAGAAAGAAGAGATAAGAAGAGAGAAGAGAGCAAGAAGATGCTCCTACAGAAGAGGAGTAGAAAGTTTCAGTTAATTAACTGAAACTACTCCTACAGAGAAAATACTGGAAATCTGAACTACTGCTAATCCTCTTATTGCCAGCCAGCAAATGTGCTCATGATACGTCTCCAACGTATCTATAATTTATGAAGCATTCATGCTTGAAGGTATCTCTTTAGATCTTGCAATCGAGTCTTTTAGATTCTTGCTTTATCACTAGTTTATTTTATAAAAGAAAACTACAAAAAAATTGAATTTAATTTGTCTCATACGCTTCGTCTTTTTAATATCTTTCGTGAGAATGATGGTAAGGAAAATTGTCCTCAAGTGCTAGAAGAAGAAATCTATAAAATGTTTGGAACTAAATCTTTGAATGATGAGCATGATTGCAATGTTGTTAGTATAAACTCTTTGAATATCCATAGTACTAATGATGATTGCACTAGTCATGATGAAAATATCTCTTATAAGCATGTCAACTTTTGTGGAGTGCATGTTTGCATGAACACACCGAATAGAGAAGATATATATTGCAAGAGGCATAAGCATTTAGAAACTAAATTGTTGCAACAAAAGTTAAATGGGAGTGCTGAAAATTTACATTTCCTTTGCCGTACTTGTGAACTATGCAATGAACGTGGTCATCTACACCTCCTATGCAAATTATTTCATGCTCGAATCATGTCCAAAAATTGTGATGATTTGATTTCCCTTGCACATTATAATGAACTTAGTTTGTTTTTGGGTTATGAAGAATTGAAACGTTTAACTAAGGGCAGATTTTGCCCTTAAGAAATTCCTTGATATTGATCTAGAGAAGATTTATTTGTATTGTATGGAGAATTGCATTGAAAATTCTTATATTGCCAATTACCTAAAGAAAATAAAGCAAATAGAAGATGCTGAGAATACTAATGAAAGGGAAGAGACTTCCCAATCTCCTCCTATTATTTCTTATGATGAATCAGGTAACGAGGAGGAGCTTTCTATTCAACCAATCCCATCAATAAAGAAGGTTGAACCCACACATAATGGGAAGAAGAAAAGGAAGAGAAGGAGCAGCAAAGGTCAAAAGGTATCCCTCCCAAATGATGTTGCTCCTACTACTCATTGTGATGATGGTAATTGCTATACTATTAGTGCTATCCATACTATTAATTGTGAGAATGATTATGCTTATGATATGAAAAGGCCCAAGCTTGGGGATGCTATGTTTGATGAGGATGACATATTTGAGAATATATTTGCTGAAATTAATGTTTGTCCAAAGCTTGGGGAAGCTATGTTTAATGAAGATGATATTTTTAGCCTCCCAAGTTTTGATACGCAAAGTTGTTATGATGATAGCATGCCTTGTACCTATGATGATTATATTGATGAAAGTGGGTTTGGAAGAGTGTGAACTTTATTTAGTGATGATTCCACTATCTTGGAAGAGGTTTCAATCGATTATGATGAGAACAAAGTTGCTACTTATGATGAAACTTATGATATAAAATGTAGTGATGATTATATTTATAAAACTTGTCATGATTATGATTACCCTTTTTCTGATCATTACTCTTTTAATGTGGAAACAATTTATAGTATTCAAGTCTCTTATGATACTCCCACCAATCCGAATGAGAAGAATTTTTCTTATGTGGAGAGTAGTAAATTTTCTATGCTTGTAGATCATGAAAAGAATGCTTTAGGTGCTGGTTATATTGTTGAATTCATTCATGACGCTACTGAAAATTATTACGGGGGAGGAACATATGCTTGTAGGAATTGCAATAATATTAAGTTTCCTCTCTATGCACTACTAGAAAAAGGCCTACTAATGGCGCACCGGTTTTGCCTACTAATGGCGCACTACCGGTGCGCCATTTTAGTATTTTTTACTAATGGAGCACCACTGGTGCGCCATTAGTATCAGGTATACTAATGGCGCACCATGTAGTCCGCCATTAGTATAGCCCACGGTGCGCCATTAGTATCTGGTATACTAATGGCGCACCACATAGAAGTGCGCCATTAGTATATGCTTGTAGGTTTTGCCTACTAATGGCGCACTACCGGTGCGCCATTTTAGTATTTTTTACTAATGGAGCACCACTGGTGCGCCATTAGTATACCTGATACTAATGGCGCACCATGTAGTCCGCCATTAGTATAGCCCACGGTGCGCCATTAGTATCTAGTATACTAATGGCGCACCACATAGAAGTGCGCCATTAGTAACATTTTTTTTCATTTTTTTTAATTTTTTTTCAGATTTTTTTTAAATTTCCTTTTTCAATTTTTTTTAAAAAAAATTCAAATTTTTCTTAATCACAGCTCACTATGGCTTAATCTCGGGTCAATATGCTTAATCTCAGGTCAAATCACACTCCGTGGTCAAACTTCCCAAAAGGTCAACCATCCTCACACTACTCCAGCCCAAGCACGCTTAACTTCAGAGTTCTATCCAACCCCACCAACAGCTCACTTCACAGGCACTTGTTGATATATCTAGCATATCAATCCTGTTATACCTTGTTGATGTCTAGGACTTTGTTCATGTTCATGACTATGATGAAATTTTGAAAAATATTTCAAACTTCCTGATCATATTACGTATCATTTTTTGAAAAAAAAATTCAAAACCAATTTTTTTTCTGTTACTAGTGGCGCACCACATCCACGGTGCGCCACTAGTAAGTTTGAAATTTTTTGAATTTTTTTGCCGCTAGATCTTGAAAGCCCCGTAAATTTTTTTCTGTTAGGATTTTGGGGATTTTGAAAATGTTTAACGAGGTTCCCCCGGTTAAATTTGGATGTAACTTTTCGAGTAGATGATTTTTCATATAATTTTTTTTTTCATCCGAGTTCGTATGCAAAAGTTATGCCCATTTTACAAATTTCCAGAGAGATTTTGCAAATAAAGTCGAAATTCATATTTGTAAATTTTCCCAAAAACTAAAGCACATATCACATGGGAAACATATTATCTTTTATTTTTTTGACATTTCCATCATTTTCTTTTATTTTTTTAAAACTGAAAAG
>NC_041386.1:724230396-724243431 GCF_002162155.2 Triticum dicoccoides
TGCGCCATTACTTGTTTAACTAGTAATGGCGCACCACACCCACGGTGCGCCATTACTAGTTTTGAAAAAAAATAAAAAAAATTGATATTTTTTTGATTTATTTTTGAAAAAAACTTACTAATGGCGCACCAGTGGAAAGTGCGCCATTACTAGTTAAAACTAGTAATGGCGCACCGAGACGTGGTGCGCCATTAGTAACAAATTTTTTTTATTTTTTTTATTTTTTTTTCAAAACTACTAATGGCGCACGACGGATGTGGTGCGCCATTACTATGTCAATTAGTAATGGCGCACTATGCAACGGTGCGCCATTAGTAACAAATTTTTTTTTATGTTTTTTTTCAAAACTACTAATGGCGCACCACACACCAGGTGCGCCATTAGTAATATATTACTAATGGCGCACCGAGACATGGTGCACCTTTAGAATATAGTAATGGCGCACCACATTACAGGCGCGCCATTAGTGGCCATTCCATCTATAGCCCTTTTTGTAGTAGTGATGTGTTGAAAATTTTGAAGCTATGCTTGTTTATCTTCCTATTCTAGTTGATTATTGTTCCCCTAAGTTGTTTGCTCACAAAATACCTATGCATAGGAAGTGGGTTGGTCTTAAATGTGCTAGTCATTTTCTTCATGATGCTCTCTTTATGTTTCAATTCTTATCCTTTATGTGAGCATCATTGTCATCATCCTGCCTTGCTAGAAAGGCATTAAAGAAAATCGCTTGTTGGGAGACAACCCAATATTTACCCTTACTGTTTTTGTGTGTTCACATGATTATGCTACTGTATTAATCATGTTCTATAGCTTTTGTTTCAATAAAGTGCCAAGTAGAACCTTTGGGAAGACTTGGGTGAAGTCTTTATGATCTTGCTATAAAAAATAGAAACTTTAGCGCTCATGAGATTAGCTGCCATTTTTTACAGAAGAGTGATTTTAGGTTGATTCTTTTTGCAGATGATTAATAGACAAATTACTCAGGTCCACCAATTTATTTCATAATTTGTAGGGTTCCAGAAGTATACGTTTGATAAAGATTACTACAGACTGTACTGTTTTTGACAGATTCTGTTTTCATTGTGTTGATTGCTTATTTTGATGAATCTATGGCTAGTATGTAAGGGTATGAACCATAGAGAAGTTGTAATACAGTAGGTTTAACACCAATATGAATTTAGAATGAGTTCATTACAGTACCTTAAAGTGGTGATTTATTTTTTTACACTAACGGAGCTTACGCGTTTTGTTTCGAGTTTTGTGTGGTTGAAGTTTTCAAGTTTTGGGTAAAGATTCGATGGACTATGGAATAAGGAGTGGAAAGAGCCTAAGCTTGGGTATTCCCAAGGAACCCCAAGGTAATATTCAAGGAAAACCAAGAGCCTAATCTTGGGGATGCCCCGGATGGCATCCCCTCTTTCGTCGTCGTTCATCGGTAACTTTACTTGGAGCTATATTTTTATTCACCACATGCTATATGTTTTGCTTGGAGAGTCATTTTATTTTGTTAGTATTTGCTTGATGTTATTTATAATAATGTATTGCTTCTATATTTTCAATAAAAATGTCAAGGATAGCCTTTACCTTGCCTATTTTTCTAGTATACATGTTGCTGTTTGAAAACAGAAAGTTTACCACTGTTGCAAAAATTCCCTAGAAACGTCAGAGAGTGATATAATGTTGAATCTTTTTGCATGATGAGCTCTGATAAATCTAATACAGCATAATATTTTTCTTATAATTTCTAGAGTTAGGGAAGTATGATAAATCTTGCATTCTTTACAGACTATACTCTTTTGGCAGACTGCTGTTATGTTTGCATTGTTTGCCTATGCTTGCTTGTTTAATGATTCTATTTGAGGATAGGAGTATCAAATATGCAGAGACATTTATAATTAAATGTTGAATAATAATATTAGTGCTTTGTTACAGTAGAAAATGATATGGTTTTGCATTGGTTTATACTAACCTATCTCACAAGTTCTTGTTGAGTTTGTTGTGAATGAGCTTTTGATAAAAAGAGAAACCGTGATATAAGAGGAATTAAGGAGAGATAAAATTTCAAGCTTGGGGATGCCCAAGGCACCTCATGATAATATTTCAAGAAGTCTCAAGCATCTAAGGTTGGGGATGTCCCGGTAGGCATCCACCTTTCTTCTTCAACAACTATCGGTTAGTATCGGTTGAGCCTAAGTTTTTGCTTCTTCACATGAGTTGTGCTATCCTTGCAATGTCATTTTGTTTTGCCTTGCTTGCTGTTTGAATACAATACCAAGATCTGAAATTCTTAAATGAGAGAGAGTCTTCACATAGTTGCATAATTATTTAGCTACTCATTGATCTTCACTTATATCTTTTTTGGAGTAGTTTTCATTGACTTGTGTGCTTCACTTATATCCTATGAGTAAATGGTTGAATGAGTTGAATGTCATAAATCTGAAATTATATATGTTTCATTTTCTTATCCCATGGGGAGTAATGACTTCACATCTAAGAAGTAGAGGTTGTAAATTATTGAAGGTTAGCAAGCATTGTATTGGTCATTTGAACAATTCATGAAAGAATATTGAAGGAAGAGAGATTTCACATATAAATATATTATCATGGACATCTTTTATAATTATGAGCACTCATTAAGTATGACATGCTAAAGAGTTTATGTTGGACAAGGAAGACAACGTAATGAGTTATGTTTTGTCACATCTCAGTTAAAGTATATTGTCATGGATCATTCAAACAAGTTGAGCTTGCCTTTCCCTCTCATGCTAGCCAAAATTCCTTACAACAAGTAGAGATACTACTTGTGGTTCCAAATATCCTTAAAGCCAGTTTTGCCATGAGAGTCCACCATATCTACCTATGGATTGAGTAAGATCCTTCAAGTAAGTTGTCATCGCTGCAAGCAATAAAAATTGCTCTCTAAATATTCATGACTTATTAGTGCGGAGAAAATAAGCTTTGTACGATCTTGTTATGGAAGCAATAAAAGCGACGGACTGCATAATAAAGGTCCATGTACAAGGGGCAATATAAAGTGATGTTCTTTGGCATTAAGATTTTGTGTATCCAACCCTAAAAGCACATGACAACCTCTACTTCCCTCTGCGAAGGGCCTATCTTTTACTTTATGTCTTTTACTTTATGCAAGAGTCAAGGTGATCTTCACCTTTCCCTTTTTCATTTTATCCTTTGGCAAGCACTTTGTGTTGGGGTGATCCTGATATATATATCCAATTGGATGTAAGTTAGCATGAACTATTATTGTTGACATCACAACCACAAGTATTGTGTGAGTGTTAGCAATTGTAGAAGACTATATGATAGTTGAGTATGTGAAGTTTGCTAAATCAAAGCTCGGACATAGACCCTTCCTCAAAATAAGATGAATTGCAAGTGTTTGATGACTAAGAATGAAGTTTGCTAGTTTGAAAGAAAGTTTATGGTCTATGCTTTAACATGTGAATAGCTTGTTACTTGATCGTAAGAAGTTTTATGAGATGAACTATTGTTATGACATATAATCATGCTAGAAAAGGTGATTGAAATTATCATTGATCAAACTTGTGCACCTTCTAGCATTCACACTTCATAAATTCTTTATTTTATCATTTACCTACTCGAGGACGAGTAGGAATTAAGCTTGGGGATGCTGATATGTCTCCAAGTATCTATAATTTATGAAGCATTCATGCTATTTTATTATCTGTTTTGAATGATTACGGGCTTTATTATACACTTTTATATTACTTTTGGGACAAACCTACTAACTGGAGGCCCAACCCATATTGCGGTTTTATTGCCTGTTTCAGTATTTCGAAGAAAAGGAATATCAAACGGAGTCCAAACGGAATGAAACCTTCGGCAGCGTGATTTTTTGGAAGAATATGATCCTGGGGACTTGGAGTTCACGTCAGAAGATCTTCGAGGAGGCCAGGAGATAGGAGGGCGCACCCACCCCTCCTGGGCGCGCCCCCCTATCTCGTGGGCCCCGCGAGCACCTCCCGACCAACTTCTTTCGCCTATATAGTCCCACGTACCCTAAAAACATCCACAGAGAAGATAGATCGGGAGTTCCGCCGCTGCAAGCCTCTGTAGCCACGAAAAACCTCTCGGCAGCCCGTTCCGGCACCGTGCCGGAGGGGGGGGGGGGGAAGCATCACCAGTGGCCATCTTCATCACCCCGGCGCTATCCATGACGAGGAGGGAGTAGTTCACCCTCGGGGCTGAGGGTATGTACCAGTAGCTATGTGTTTGATCTCTCTCTCTTTCTCGTGTTGTCTCTCGTGTTCCCTCTATGGCACGATCTTGATGTATCCCGAGCTTTGCTATTATAGTTGGATCTTATGATGTTTCTCCCCCTCTACTCTCTTGTAATGGATGGAGTTTTCCCTTTGAAGTTATCTTAACGGATTGAGTCTTTAATGATTTGAGAACACTTGATGTATGTCTTGCTGTGCTTATCTGTGGTGACAATGGGATATCATGTGCCACTTGATGTATGTTTTGGTGACCAACCTGCGGGTTCTGCCCATGAACCTATGCATAGGGGTTGGCACGCGTTTTCGTCTTGACTCTCCGGTAGAAACTTTGTGGCACTCTTTGAAGTACTTTGTGTTGGTTGAATAGATGAAACTGAGATTGTGTGAAGCATATCGTATAATCATTCCCACAGATACTTGAGGTGACAATCGAGTATGTAGGTGACATTAGGGTTTTGATTGATTTGTGTCTTAAGGTGTTATTCTAGTACGAACTCTTGAATAGATTGATCCGAAAGAATAACTTTGAGGTGGTTTCGTACCCTACCATAATTTATCCGTTTGTTCTCCGCTATTAGTGGATTTGGAGTGACTCTTTGTTGCATGTTGAGGGATTATTATATGTTCTATCTATGTTATTATTGTTGAGAGAACTTGCACTAGTGAAAGTATGAACCTTAGGCCTTGTTTCCTACCATTGCAATACCGTTTACGCTCACTTTTACCATTTTTTACCTTTCTGTTTTTATAATTTAAGATTACAAATACCCTTATCTACTATCCATATTGCACTTGTATCACCATTTCTTCGCCGAACTGGTGCACCTATACAATTTACCATTGTATTGGGTGTGTTGCGGACACACGAGACTCTTTGCTATTTGGTTTCAGGGTTGTTTGAGAGAGACCATCTTCATCCTACGCCTCCCACCGATTGATAAACCTTAGGTCATCCACTTGAGGGAAATTTGCTACTGTCCTACAAACCTGTGCACTTGCAGGCCCAACAACGTCTACAAGAAGAAGGTTGTGTAGTAGACACCAGCTCACTAAATGGAGTACTGAACATTGGTAGAACTGAACATTGGCATGTGTAACACTGTACTCCTAGCGAATGTGCTCACTAAATGGATTTTTATTTTCAGAACACATTGGTAAAACTGAACATTGGTGGCAACCTGAACATTGCTAACACTGATTTTCATTGACAGAAGCAAAGAATGGTCATGTAGACATTCAGAAGTTAGGCAATTCGACTTGACGGTGTATACAAACAACAAGGAAGTGTTCATATAGCACATTCAGGTTGAAACAAAATCACAGGACAACTTAAAGCTAGCCACCATGGTACCCCCCCCCCCCCTCTCTCACTCACACATACATACACACACAGAGAAGAGCAAACTCAAAACTGAAATGCATTTTTGCTCTCAGAAAAGAAAAAAGGAAGGAAGGACGACAAGTGAGGCTCACATTGCATCGCAGTTGAAGTAGGACTCGCTGGTGATTTTCAATCGCCACAGCACACGGTGCTCAGTCTTCTCTTACTGCCACCATATGGTCTCGACCTGGGTGAGCTCGGCCTCCACCACCATGTGTTGTGCCGTGGTGTGCTGCCGGACGGCGAGCACCCGGCAGCCCAGGCTACGCACACCGTCGTACGGGCTCGGCGACCTGACGGATAGTCACAAGAACAAAAGCAAATTCAGAGCATGAAACTGATGCACAAGCACCTGCAGTAGTGCACAATAAACACATGAGCACAATGAACTCCAGATAGTCCTAAACTTTTACTTATTCCATTACTGAACACTTCAAGGTGATGTTCCGTAAGTTTAGGAGTAGTAACCATTTTAAGCCAAAGGCACAATGAACACACGAGCACACACGAGCACAATGGTTACTGAAATTTATCATAAGCAGCTGCATGCATCATCTACTCCTAATGTTTCAGAGTAGACACCCTACAAGCAGTAGTACTCACAAATTTACAGAAATTTATCGAGTGTAGTCCTAAGCTTTCAGAGTATAAAAACTTCATGCGTCATCTCTGAAATTTATAGAAGTTTATTCAGTGATGTGCAGGCCAGCGGTGGGTCGGTTACCTGATGTGCAGGCCAGTGGCGGGCGTGAGGTAGTCGGAGACTCCTTCTCCGGCAACATCGTCTCGGCATCCCACACGGCGCGGTCCTTGCGAGACTGCACGAACCCGTCGCTGACGGTCCTACTCGTCGTGGCCGCCTGGTTGTGCCTACTCCTGTCGAACAACGGCGCACTGGCGGACGGCGGCAACGGCACGGTGTGCCTATGCATGGGCCCATATTGCGTGCCGCCATGCCTTGTTCCTGGGACGCCGACGCCGACGACGTCGCCGACAGAGTTCCCCTTCTGCCCGCAGCGGCCGCTGGCAGTCGGGCCCTTCCCCTGCGCAGCGAGCCAGAGATCCCCGCTACCCAGAGGAAGGTGGAGTAGCCGCGCATCAGATCCAGCCGTCGGAGATCCCCGCAACCCTGAGTAACATGGAGCAGCCGCGCTTCAGATCCAGCCGCCGGAGTAAAAATGAAATCTTGAAGAGGGAGGGGCGACGGCGTATGACAACATGGCAAGGCGGAGACAATGCGGGAGGGAGAGGTGGAGGTGCTGCATGCGAAGTAGAGGTGCCGGAGACGCATGCGACGGAGAGGTGCCGGTGGCGGTGAGCTAGGGGTTCGGGAGCCAGCGAGCGAGTGGCTGAGGGAGCGAGTGGCTGAGCTGAGTGAGCGAGAGAGTGGGAGGGTAGTTTCCAAAACGACAGAAATGTCGTAACGTGATGGAAATTGCACTAAAAACTCCCAACGACAATTATTTCGGAACGGAGGGAGTATGCATGCAATCAAACTGACACTCAACTACTTCCTCCAAACAATTTTCTAGCATGCATATTGTGTATTAATGATCCCTATAAATGAATAGAAAAGTTGTGTTGTAAAACATGTATTAAACTTTGGTACCTATAATTTGAGCTTGTTGCCTTATTCATAAAAATGGAGGGAGTATCTACAACTAAAATTTGTCTAGATACATCCACTCCTCCGACAAGTATTTCCACACAGAGGGAGTATGACCTTAAAATGCCAAATAGGAGCCTAGTTTCACCTGGAAGATGTAAAGAGTGGCATTGTTTGACCTAGATGCATTAGTTTAATAATTTTAAAATACAAAATTACACTATTACACATATGTTTCAATCGTAAGTATTTGGTATTTCTGGATCATTTTCCAGCAGAAAGCTTGAGCCCAAGTACGATAATTTGGTCGTTGGTTTTTCGGGCTTACGCCTTCGGGATATACTACACATGCCCAGGTATATTCAAATCAATAGAATAAGCTCAAACAAGGTGTCAACCGCAAAATGAAAAATGATCAATTTATATCGGATATTATGTTGTGTGACTCAGCGACTCGTTTGTGGAGCATTGCATGCCTTGACAATTTTATCATCGTAAAGCCAAGGCCTCTTGAACTAGTGCTACTTTTAGGAGTACCTAGGATACGAAAAAGGTATCATATGCTAGGTGGCTAGTGACAAGAGTAGATGCCGAATTGCTTACTTCGAAATGTCTATGTGGGCAATGATACTTTCATTTTGCATCATGCTTTTATATAGATATTTATTCCATTGGGCTGTTATTACATGCTATACCACAATACTTATGCCTATTCTCTCTTATTTTATAAGGTTTACATGAAGAGGGAGAACGCCGGCAGCTAGAATTCTGGACTGGAAAAGGAGGATTTATTAGAGACCTATTCTGCACAACTCCAAAACTCCTGAAAATTCACGGAGAATATTTTTGGATTTATAAAAAATATTGGGCGAAGAAAGCACCAGAGGGAGGCCACCTGCCATCCACAGGGGTGGAGGGTGCGCCCTACCCCCCTAGGCGTGCCCTCTGATCTTTTGGGCTCCCTGGCAGGCCCCCGACGCCCATCTTCTGCTATATGATGTGTTCTGGCCTGGAAAAAATCAGAGGGAAGCTTTCGAGACGAAGTGCCGCCGTCTCGAGGCGGAACCTGGGTAGAACCAATCTAGGGCTCTAGCGCAGCTGTTCTGCCAGGGAAAGTTCACTTCGGGAGGGCGAAATCAAAGCCATCGTTATCATCAACGATCCTCTCATCAAGAGGGGGTCAATCTCCATCAACATCTTCACCAGCACCATCTCCTCTCCAAACCCTAGTTCATCTCTTGTATCCAATTTTGTCTTAAAACCTCATATTGGTACATGTGGGTTGCTAGTAGTGCTGATTACTCCTTGTAGTTGATGATAGTTGGTTTATTCGATGGAAGATCATATGATCAGATCCTTAATGATAATGAATGCTCCTCTGATTATGAACATGAATATGCTTCGTGAGTAGTTACGTTTGTTCCTGGGGACATGGGAGAAGTCTTGTTATAAGTAATCATTTGAATTTGGTATTTGTTTGATATTTTGATGAGATTTATATTGTCTTTCCTCTAGTGGTGTTATGTGAACGTCGACTACATTGCACTTCACCATGATTTGGGCCTAGGGGAAGGCATTGGGAAGTAATAAGTAGATGATGTGTTGCTAGAGTGACAGAAGCTTAAACCCTAGTTTATGTGTTGCTTCGCAAGGGGATGATTTGGATCCATATGGTTCATGCTATGGTTAGGTAACCTTAATTCTTCTTTCGTAGTTGTGAATGCTTGCGAGAGGGGTTAATCACAAGTGGGAGGTGATGCCTGCTTGAACTAAGTCGGTATTTCCCCAAAGAGGAAGGGATGATACAACGGTAGGTATTTCACTCAATGATGAGACCAAGGTTATCGAACTAGTAGGAGAACCAACAAACACAACATAAACAACCCCTGAACACAAATAACAAATACTCGCAACCCGATGTGTTAAAAGGGTTGTCAATCCCTTAGCGATGCCTCAAATTGGCGAGAAGACTTGATAAAGTTGTGATAGATAGGATAAATAGATCATAAAATAAATAAATTGCAGCAAGGTATTTTTGTATTTTTGGTTTAATAGATCTGAAAATAAAATAAAAAGAAAATAGATCACAAAGGCAAATATGATGAGAAGAGACCTTGGGGCCGCATGTTTCACTAGTGACTTCTCTCGAGAAAAATAGCAAAGGGTAGGAAAACAATTACTATTGGGCAATTGATAGAACTTCAAATACTCATGACGATATCCAGGCAATCATCATTATATAGGCATCGCGTCCAAGATTAGTACACCGACTCCTGCCTGCATCTACTACTATTACTCCACACATCGACCGCTATCCAACATGCATCTCGTGTACTAAGTTCATCGAAAAACGGAGTAATGCAATAAGAACGATGACATGATGTAGAGAAGATCTATTTATGTAGAAATAGACCCTGACTTGTTATCCTTAATAGAAACGATACATACGTGTCGTTTCACCTTCTATCACTGGGATCAAACACCGTAAGATCGAACCCATCACAAAGCACCTCTTCCCATTGCAAAATAAATAGATCAAGTTGGCCAAACAAAACCCAAATATCGGAGAAGAAATACGAGGCTATAATCAATCATGCATATAAGAGATCAGAGAAGACTCAAATAACTTTCATGGATAAAAACATAGATATGATCATAAACTCAAAGTTCATGGAATCCCGACAAACACACTGCAAACAGAGTTACATCATATGGATCTCCAAGAGACCATTGTATTGAGAATCAAATGAGGGAGAAGAAGCCATCTAGCTACTAACTACGGACCTGTAGGTCTACAAAGAACTACTCACGCATCATCGGAGAGGCACCAATGGACAAGATGAACCCCTCTGAGATGGTGTCTATATTGGGTCTGGTGTTTATGTAACTTGCGGAGGCAGGAATTGATTTTCGTCGACTCTCATAGAGTTTCTGGAATATTGGGGTATATATAGAGCAGAGAGGTGCGCGCCTGGGCCCCCAGGCACGCCGTGGTGGGTTGTGCTCCCCTCGGAGCTCCCTTAGGTGCTTTCTTGGCCCACTGGATGTCTTCTGGCCCAAAAAAATCACGAAAAAGTTTCACTGCGTTTGGACTCCGTTTGGTATTGATTTCCTGCGATGTAAAAAACAAGCAGAAAACAACAACTGGCACTCAGGCACTATGTCAATAGGTTAGTACCAAAAAATTATATAAAATGACTATAAAATGATTCTAAAAATTCAAAAATGATAATATAACAGCCTGGAACAATAAAAAATTATAGATATGTTGGAGACGTATCAGGAGGCTTGTCCAAGGAAGGGCAGCACCCAAGCAACCACTACTAGGGAAAACCCTAGTAGTAGCGCGGGTTTTGAGGCTAGCAGCAGCGCGGGAGGCCGCGCTACTAATAAGGTGCTACAGCTAACTATTAGTAGTAGCGCGGTTCACACTCGCCCTACTAGTGTTGACGATATCAGCATTGCTTTTCTGGAATGCACTACTATCGAGACTGCTATATCTTTCATCATTTTCCGCCGCTTCCTACCCCCTTTCGGTTTTAATAAACTGCAATTTCCAGATACTAGGTACTACTACTAGATATCAAATTCATAAACCATTATAAGTACTAGGTAGTACTCCCTCCGTTCCAAATTACTCGTCGTGGTTTTAGTTCAAACCACGACGAGTAATTTGGAACGAAGGGAGTACTAGATAACAATTTCTTGTATAGTCAACATGCATCCTCAAGCAGTACAAGGTCATATCGACGACGATCATCATATGTAGTTCTAGATGATATCTACGACAATCATCATATGTAGTTCTAGATGATATCAACGACGATCATCATATGTAGTTCTAGATGATATAGCCACACACACATATGTAGTTCTAGATGATATCGAAGATGATCATCATCCTCAAGCCTAGGCGGTGGGTGTTCCTGATAGTAATTAGGATGGCCTATCCAACATGAAGATTTTTTTCATCGAGGAATCTCTTCCACCCAACCGAGTTTAAGTGTGTGCAACCGTCCGTGTCCACGCGGTAAGTACAGGTTGTGACGGAGCCCCTTGCGGTAAGGCGTAGTCCAGCTAAGCCTTCTTCATCAGGCTCGATACCATAACTCGCAGATTGGATCTTTACCAATTTCTGAATAAGAAAAACATATCAACTAATAAATAGCCTCGCACATACTCTTGCAAATAGGTATACATGATTATCTACACTATTAATAGTTCCTTAGATTCTACACCATAATAAGCATGTGATCAAACTCTACACTAAAGCATGTCATCGACTAGATTGCACACAACATATCATTGGACTCTACACTAAGCATATCATCGAATAACTCGCATTTGTAAGTATAACATACCATATCATGTCGATCAACCATGGTACTTATCTGGCGGGTCACGAATGGCACCCCGACAAAGTCAACACGTGGCAAAATTATGTCCCATAGGTTGCACACCTCCTCCTCGCTCAGTCTCATTCTTTGAGATACGGTGGCTTCGTGAAGTGGGTCATCATCATCTTCATTGTGTGGTTCCTCATTATCTTCATCATCTTCGTCATCTTCATCATCTTCCACCATGTTGATATAAATGACAACCAGCTTGGGTCTTTCTGCTCGAAAGGAGAAGCTGATCAACTCACCACCAGTAAGACGCTGCGGGCGAGGAAACATACCCATCCATCTCTTCCAATCTGCGACATATTGCTTCCTTTCTCGACCTCCATAGTGCATGGCCCCCAGGAGCCTCAAATGTCACAGTGTCTCCTGTCAGCTTGTTGAATTTCAACTTCACATTGCATGGGACGATCTGTGTAAAATAAGCAAAATGACACAATGTAGTAATGCCAACACTAAAAATAAAATAGTTGTTACATTTCATATAATTTCTTACCACCGCATGACGAAAACAAGGCTGGAAGTAGATGTCGAACAGTTTGCCAGTTGCAAGGCTGCTAGCGCACCTTGACTTGCACAATCGACATGGTGGTGGTGGTGGTGGCACCATTTTCCTAAAGCAATATGCGAAAAGAATTAACGATCCCCTTCACAGGAAAGAAAAATAGTTGTTAAATCAAAATGTTCTATAAATCAACTAAATAAATTTTTTCTATAAATCAACTAAATCTACTAGCCTATTAAATCAACTTGCCTACTAAATCAACTAAATCAAAATGTTCCATAAATCAACTAAATCAACTAGCCTATTAAATCAACTTGCCTACTAAATCAACTAAATCAAAATGTTCTATAAATCAACAAAATCAAGTAGCCTAATAAATTAACTTGCGTACTAAATTAACTAAATCAAAATGTTCTAATTCAACTAAATCAACTAGCCTACTAAATCAACTTGCGTACTAAACCAACTAAATCAAAATGTTCTAAATCAAATAAATCAACTAGCTTGCAAAACCCAAAAAAATCCTGCATGACCTTCTCTAAAAAAGGACATGTCAAGCGCCTGAAATTTGCCGGAACGAAAATTAATCAACACTCCGGCAAAACTAGTTCTATTAAGCACTTAATATAAATAAACTAGTTATATTAAGCACTTACTAAATAAACTATTTCTATTAAAAACTTGCTAAAAATTCTACTACCCTAGTTCTACCCTAAATTTTCTTACTTCTATTTTATTCAAAACACCTAAAATAGTCAAAAAATTATTCTATGAAAAAACCTACAGTCTACGATCTCTACATTTTAAAATCTACATTTAAATTACCTATGATTTGCAAGAACAGAGAAAAGGGATGGAGGGAGGAGAGAGGAGGGGGAGGGGCG
>NC_041386.1:724243707-724345686 GCF_002162155.2 Triticum dicoccoides
GAAGGGGCGGTGGGAGGAGGACTGCCGGCAGTGGAGGGAGGAGGGGGCGGCCGCAAGCGGAGGGAGGAGGGCGCGGTGGGAGGAGGAGGGACGGAAGGAGGGAGTACCTCGGTGGCGTATGGACGACAGCGGCGGCGGCGACGGACGACGACGGGTATCGGCGCGGGCGAGAGTGACTGAGAGGGAGAGTGAGTGAGAGAGAGGGTCGGCCGTGTGGAGGATAAGGAAACGTTAGTAGTAGCGTGCGTATGAAAAAGCGCTACAACTAAGGAGAATAGCAGTAGCACTGGGCTAGGATACACGCTACTGCTAAGTGTAAGCATGCAAAAATACATTGTCTGTCAATGCAAAAATACATTGGCCATCAATGATCTTTTTGTGTACAATCTGAATTGTCATATGAGTCATCTCCGATAGAAACCGGAGAAGACTCATATTGCGGCCACAAATTCTACACATAGAATTCAGTGAAGACCAAGTGGTTGTTATAGTTTGATAAGTAACATATTTAAGATGGTAAACACCCTGTTCACGGAGCGAGGTGGGACTAAACTTGTGGTCTGAACTTAGCAGTAGCGAGCTTTAAAGAAATGCTCTACTGCTAACATCTATAGTAGTAGCACGGTACGGAATAGGGCGCTACTGCTATAACTAGATTGACGGCAAGGTCATGGCAATTATAGGAGTAGCGCGGTTTGGAATGGGCGCGCTACTGCTATTTTTCTTTCAGTAGCGCGCTTTTCTAGCACGCCCTACTACTAAATAGCAGTAGCATCGTATTTTGAAGCGCGCTGCTGGTAAGATTCTATGTATAAGGTTTTTCCTAGTAGTGACCGGTCCACCTACATATCAAGTTATCAAAGTAACGAACGCTGAGCATGATGAAAACTAGCTTGACAGTAATTCCCATGTGTCCTCGGGAGCGCTTTGGTTTATATAAGAGTTCGTCCAGGCTTGTACTTTGCTACAAAAAGGATTGGTCCACCTGGCTGCACCTTTTCTAATTTTGTTACTTCTTACCAGTTACGAATTATCTTATCACACAACTATCTGTTACCGATAATTTCAGTGCTCGCAGAGAATACCTTGCTGAAAACCGCTTGTCATTTCCTTCTGCTCCTCATTGGGTTCGACACTCTTACTTATCAAAAGGACTATGATAGATCCCCTATACTTTTGGGTCATCAAAACTCTTTTCTAGCGCCGTTGCCGGGGAGTGAAGCGGCTTTGGTGAGTGGAATTTGGTAAGGAAACATTTATATAGTGTGTTGATATTCACTGTCACTTGCTACTATGGAAAATAATCCCTTGAGGGGTTTGTTCGGTGTATCTTCATCCCGACCGGAAGAGCAAAGTGTTTCTCATCAACCTACTGCACCTACTGAAAATATTTATTATGAAATTCCTTCGGGTATGATAGAGAAACTGCTAGCTAATCCTTATACAGGAGATGGAACATTACATTTCGATATGCCCCAAATCTATGTGGATGCAGTTTGTGGATTATTTAAGCTTGTAGGTATGCCCGAGGATGTTGTCAATAAGGTCTTCCCTTTATCTTTGAAGGAAAAGGCATTGACATGGTTTAGGCTATGTGATGATATTGGATCATGGAACTACAACCGATTGAAATTTGAATTTCATCAGAAGTTTTATCCTATGCATCTGGTCGATCGTGACCGGAATTATATATACTCCCTCCATTCCCTTATACAAGGCCACTATGAAAAATACATTTTGCATCTATAGAAGGCCACTAACACTAATCGAGGCAAAATTTAATGATGTTTTCTCGTACTACTACTTGCATACATGTAGTCATAATGACATTGTGCTACTTCCTTCTCATTCATTCATTGCATGCATGCGGGCGCATTAATGATCACAGTTAACAAGAAGAAAAGTTAACTTTCAAACTAATCATTAAATTTTACCTAGGTACCTATAATTTGAGTTTGTGGCCTTGTATAAGGGAATGGAGGGAGTATAATTCTTGGCCTCGTGAAGGATAAAGTATCGCTCAAGCTTGGGGGAGGCTTAAGTCAATGTTATATTCATGCCCCAATCATGAACTCTCAAGAGAAATTATTATTCAACAAATTTATGCTCGGCTTTCTCATAATGATCGATCCATGCTTGATACTTCTTGTATTTGTTCTTTTACGAAGAAGACTATTGAATTAAAATGAGATTTATTGGAAATAATTAAACGCAACTCTGAAGATGGAGAACTCGATGAAGGTAAGGAGTCAGGTATAAACCTTATGTTTGAATGTGTTAAATCTTTTATGGATACCGATGGTTTTCATGATTTTAGCACTAAATACGGACTTGACTCTGAGATAGTAGCTTCTTTCTGTGAATCATTCACTACTCATGTTGATCTCCCTAAGGAGAAGTGGTTTTAATATCATCCTCTCGTTGAAGTGAGAGTAGTAGAACCCATTAATGTTGAAGAAGAAACTATTATTTAAAATGTTGATCCTATTGTTCCTACTTCTTATATTGAGAAATACCTTTTGTTGTTAGAATAAAGGATCATACTAAAGCTTCAACTATGGTTTGTAAGAGTTATACTAGAACACTACACCCCCTGAACAAATTAAATTTGAACCTAGTATTGCTATGGTTAAAGATCTCATGGTTGATAATATTGATGGGCATGCTATTTATTTCTGTTATGAAGCTGCTAAAATTGGTAAACCCGATGCTAAAGATAAACATAGACATGTTGTTGGCATGTCTGCTGTTTTCATTAAAATTGGAGATCATTGTTATCATGGCTGGTGTGATATGGGTGCTAGTGTGAGTGCAATTCCTTTTAGCTTATATCAATAAATTATGAATGATATTGCGCCTGCTGAGATAGAAAATGTTGATGTTACTATTAAGCTTGCCAATAGAGATACTATATCACCAATTGGGATTGTTAGAGATGTTGAAGTCTTTTTTGGGAAAATTAAATACCCTACCGATTTTCTTGTTCTTGATTCCTCACAAGATGATTTTTGTCCTATTATATTTGGTAGAGCTTTCTTGAATACTGTTAATGCTAAGATAGACTACGAGAAAGATGTTGTTAGTGTTGGTTTAGGGGATAGGTCTCATCTATACCTATACTAATTACAGACTCCCAACAAATTCCGACGTTAACTATAAATTAGGAGCCATTAATTTGGGGGGCCTGAGTTATTCCGGTGTAGATCAATCCGAGAAATTTCCATGCTAAAACAATCGATATAAATTATGAGCCATTAGAGGAAGTAACAAATAGGAAGATCTCAACATGCGCTGCCTCTCTCCCAATCTCTCAGGACTCCATCCTTCCTCATGATCAGTTAAACAAAATATATCTCCTGTTGTCAGAAAGGTCCCTAAATAATCACGCTTCCTCGTCTCTGCCTCCCAATCGATCCCTTCTTCTGCGGCCATACCACAAACTAGAAATCTTCATGCCTCCTCAAATCCCGTGACCTCTATGGCTACGGACTGAAATTCTTGGTCGTCAATTATCTAGGCTCCCCTAGGAATCCGCGGGCTCCCTCACATCTCTGCGCCTCTATTCTCCTCTAATATCTGAACCGTATTTGTGGCTACCTATTGCTATACATGGTTCAGTTGTGCTATTGTGTTCATCAAGAAGTACGTGGTTGCTCGAGTTCATGTGCAGCAGTGCAAGTACAGGCGTGGAGGGGTACATACTGCAAAACAAATCTTAGATTGTCTGCAAAAAAAAGTTGTGGGTACAGAACATTGAGGTGAGTCATTGCCTTACGAGGTGTACTACTGAGGATCAGAGGCAAATCATCCATATGTCTAGACGTTTGATCTTCTGGCCGGGGAGTCCTCAGCTGTGGAAGCTCCCTGAGTACTTGCTGGACTATATATGTACGTGTTACAAGCCTGCATCCTGTTCCACCTACAAAAAAATTAAGGTAAATGAATCAAGTGTGTTTGATCTGCTATATCGGCAAGACAAGGGAATTTGTTTCCTCAATTACTTTCTTTATTGAGCACGCATATGGCAGTTCCGATTGGGGCTGGAAGCCTAGCACATGATTGCATACATATGGCAATCGTCAATCAAACAGACACAGATGAGTTCAACCCACATCATAGTGCGCTAACGTAGACCGTTGTGACTTAGATGAAGGCCTAGGTAAGTGCCGATGTTGACACTATATTTGCTATGTTGCTGCATGGCAGAATAACACCATGAGAGAATCTTTGTCATTGTTGGGGAGCAAAGCATGTTATGGCGTTCAATTTTCAGGTTAGCTGACAAACATGCATGCTTTTTTTTGAGAGAGAACAAACATGCATGCTTTGGTTCTACATTCTGCTCATAAGAAACCGACAGTATCAGCCTATGACGAAGTCCGAGGAAAAATACAGAAACCAAATTCACGTGCAGCCTTTGCTACTGTCTCATTTGAGGAGAAAAACTGCTTTGAAAACTGACACTGCTCAAGATGGTACGAGATGTTTCGCGTCACAAGTTTGTTATTCTGTTTTTCCTGAGCTCTAATAAGCGTGGTTCTATTTCTTCCCTTTTTACAGAATAGTACACACTATAAAATACAATTTAATTATAACCTGAGAACCCAATAGCATCGGATTACTAGCGGTCTTGACAGTAGGGGCATGGAAACAAACAGGGATTGTTCAAGGGAGTGCTGCCGGACGCGTGGTTCTGCAAGACATGCATGCGTCCATCAAGTTCAGTAGACCAGTAAATTCAGGAGCTTCATACATACATGTTCAGGTATGCAATCATTTTTTATACACAAATGATATTCATAATGTACATAGCAAAGACGACTGCGCAAAACAACACAGCTGCAGGCGTGCATATATGTGCATGAACCGAAGTATGTCTCAGTTAACCTATGGTGGGTACACTAATATTTGAAAAATATAATACAATTTACAGGTTACATGATCACAGTCTTTCCTTTAAATTAGAAATCTTTGTTCTCTGTAGTGACGAATCCCATATCTATTGTCTCATCTCAAGCCTTAAAGCATTGTGTGGGTGAGTTACCGGACCTCCATTTTTGTTGTGTTGTGGCGGTTGCTATTTGCTCGGGCAGGAGTCATTCCATCGCTTGCAGGACATGATGTGTGGCAGCCAAAAAGCAGCTTCAATCACAGACAATGGGATGCATGCATGTGCACAATGGTGAAACGTGACCAGCAAGCTAGGACGTCCCACACCCACAGGTTCGTATTAAATGGTGCAATCATATATTTTTACTGATTCATATATTTCCATTGTGACATTTATCTATTCCACCACAATGCAATCCATGTAAAATCCGTGTCGCGATGGTAACACTGAATAAAGTCATGTAGGAGATAGGTTTGTAACAGCGTATATGCATGATATAAAATAAAAATAGAAGAAAAATCCGAATATGAAAAGTAGTATTTGCACATGATATGTTCTCCATCAAAACTTGGCCCGAATATCTGGGCTTTGATCTATCTTAGATTATATTCTTCTTCTCATGTCGAAGGTTTAAACCTACCAAAATAACTTATTAACATCTACTATACCACATCAATATGTTGATTCCTCACATAATATATTTTCACATCATCTATACATACATATTTTTAGACAGAGGGAAATATAACATGCAAAGTATAGTGAAACAGAGCAACTATAAGAACTAGACAGTCCAAGCAGGCCACATGATGAACTTAAATTGATAAGGACATAAAATTCAAATTAACACTCACTTTTGTATGCTAGCGCGGGCGAATGCACTCGCTAAATTTCATAGACAACCCCATGATAAAGAATTGCCTAGTAAGGATGAAATTATTGGTCTTGCTTCTATTGTCGTGCCTCCTACTGATCCTTTAGAACAATATTTGATAGACCATGAAAATGATATATTTATGAATGGAAGAATGGAAATAGATGAAATATTCTTTAATCAATGGCCCATTTTGAAACACAATTTTCCTGTTGAAACCCTCGGGGATCCTCCTCCACCTAAGGGTCATCCCGTATTTGAGCTTAAACAATTGTTAGATACCTTGAAATATGCTTATCTTGATGAAAAGTAGATATATCATTTTATTATTAGTGTTAACCTTTCAGAGCATGAAGAAAAAGTTATTGAAAACTCCGAAGAAGCACTGAGGGAGTCCCGGACTAGGGGGTTTCCGGATAGCCGAACTACCATCATCGGCCGGACTCCAAGACTATGAAGATACAAGATTGAAGACTTCGTCCCGTGTCCGGATGGGACTTTCCTTGGCGTGGAAGGCAAACTTGGCGATACGGATATGTAGATCTCCTACCATTGTAACCGACTCTGTGTAACCCTAGCCCTCTCCTGTGTCTATATAAACCGGATGGCTTTAGTTCATAGGACGAACAACAATCATACCATAGGCTAGCTTCTAGGGTTTAGCCTCCTTGATCTCATGGTAGATCTACTCTTGTAACCCACATCATCAATATTAATCAAGAAGGACGTAGGGTTTTACCTCCATCAAGAGGGCCCGAACCTGGGTAAAAACATCGTGTCCCTCGTCTCCTGTTACCATCCGCCTAGACGCATAGTTCGGGACCCCCTACCCGAGATCCGCCGGTTTTGACACCGACATTGGTGCTTTCATTGAGAGTTCCTCTGTGTCTTCACCGATAGGCTCGATGGCTTCGTCGATCATCATCAACGACGCCGTCCAGGGTGAGACCTTCCTCCCCGGACAGATCTTTGTATCGGCGGCTTTGCACTGCGGGCCAATTCGCTTGGCCATCTAGAGCAGGTCGAAAGTTACGCCCCGGGCCGCCAGGTCAGATTTGGAAGTTTGGACTTCACGGCTGACATCCGCGGGGACTTGATCTTCGACGAATTCGAGCCACAGCCGAGCGTGCCGCACTGTCACGTCGGGCATGATTTAGCTCTGCCGCCGGACAGTACCCTAGAGGCCGCACTCGAAACCACTCCGATCTTCAATTCGGAGCCAGCTCCGCAGATCAAGGATGGATGCCTAGACACCGCCTCGGGGGCTGCAACCTCTACGGCGATAGAGCCGAACACTGACTTCGTCCCTCATAAAGCTCGTGACTCCAAGGTGCCGGACTCCTCGCCGGACTACGAACCTCCCGCGCTCGCCCCGATCGAATCCGACTGGGCGCCGATCATGGAGTTCACCGCAGCGGACGTCTCTCAAAACTCACCTTTCGGCGACATCTTGAGTTCGCTAAAATACCTCTCGTTATCAGGAGAGACCTGGCCAGATTGTGGTCAGGACGGCTGGGATGTGGACGACGAAGAAATTCAAAGCCCACCCACCACCCACTTGGTAGCCGCTGTTGATGATTTATCTGACAGGCTAGACTACGACTCCGAGGACATCGATGGTATGGACGACGATGCCGGGGACGACCAAGAACCAGCGCCTAACGGGCGCAGGAAACCACCCCATCCCACAACGTATGAATGGTGGACACACCAAAAGGAAGCGACAATGAGGAAAAACGGGACGTGGCGAAGGACAACTCCCCCAACAGACAAACAAAGCGGCGACGCAAGCGCCACCCGAAGACCGGCATCGACAAAAACGGTACCCATATGGACCCGGCCCTAGAGCAGGGCGAAGCAGTGGACGACGCACACGTCAACAAGCAGCCAGCCAGACATGAACCGGACAAGCAACCCATCCCCGGCGAAGATGATCTCACATCACTAGAGCATAGGAATCTCCATAACAGGCTCGTCGCCACTGCAAGAAGTTTGAAGAAGCAAAAGAGGAAGCTCAAAACAGCGGAGGACGCACTCAGAATGAGATGGAGCAAAGTACTCAACACCGCAGATAAATATGGCACTAGTCACCAGACAAAGAGCTACCCGAAGCGCAAGCTGTTGCCCGAATTTGACGAGGAGGCCTTAGAGCCCCCGCAGTCAAAAAAGAAAGAAGCCGCCTGGCCGGATAGACGACCAGATGACAGGCCAAGAGCAACAAGGGGCGCCGCACTCAAGCCGGCACACGATCAGCATAAAGATCCTCGGAAAAAGGATAACCCGTCCAGGTTTATTTATGGGCCAAAAAAGAAGACTCCAGGAAGTAACACAACCAGCCGAGCATTTGAAGACAACGGCACACCCAAATACAGGGGCACCGCACACCCACTATGTTTTACCGACGAGGTACTGGATCATGGATTTCCAGCGGGATTCAAACCCATAAACATAGAGGCATACGACGGAACAACAGACCCCGGAGTCTGGATTGAGGATTATATCCTACACATACATATGGCAAGAGGAGACGATCTCCATGCCATAAAATACCTACCCCTCAAGCTCAAAGGGCCGGCTCGACATTGGCTTAAAAGCCTCCCAGAAAATACGATTGGAAGTTGGGAAGAGCTTGAGGATGCGTTTCGAGCAAATTTTCAGGGGACTTATGTCCGGCCTCCGGATGCAGACGATTTAAGTCACATAACTCAACATCCCGGAGAATCAGCACGCAAATTCTGGAGCAGGTTCCTCACTAAAAAAACCAAATAGTCGACTGTCCGGACGCTGAAGCCTTAGCAGCCTTTAAACACAACGTCCGAGACGAATGGCTCGCCAGACACCTCGGCCAGGAAAAACCAAGAATAATAGCCGCACTAACAAGCCTCATGACACGCTTTTGTGCAGGGGAAGACAGCTGGCTGGCTAGATGCAGCACCAGCGACCCGAGTACATCCGAAATCAGGGATGGAAATGGGAAATCACGACGCAGAAAAGATCAGCACCGGAATAAGGAAAATGGCCCAAATAGTACGGCAGTCAACGCCGGATTCAAAAGCTCTCGCCGAACAACAAAACACTGCCCCTCAAGGACAACAGTGACGAGCTATCCAACCTAAACAAGATTCTGGACAGACTATGCCAAATACATGGTACCTCCGGGAAGCCTGCAAACCACACCCACAGAGATTGTTGGGTCTTCAAGCAGTCCGGCCGACTTAACGCCGAACACAAGGGGCTCGACACACCAAGTGAAAGTGACGAAACCCAAAAGCAGCGCTCCAGAAACCAAAAGACTTTCCCACTAGAAGTCAAAACAGTGAACTCACTTCTCGTGATAACACGCAGCGCGGCACCTACTCTACCAGGACACCGTCCGCAGACTGGGGATAGAACCCACCAAAATTCGCTATAGCAGCACTTCCTTCAAAGGAGTGACGCCAGGCCTTTTAAGCCAATTTTACAGGCTCTGTACCACTAGAGGTTGTGTTCGGTTCATCCGACAACCTCCGTCGCGAAAAGCTCACTCTCCATCGCCCCATTTAACAGTAGCCCTTAAGCGCTACTGGGGCACGAAGCTTTCGCCTGCTTTAATGCAATACAACATTACGCGTCTCTTACGCTTAGAAATGTCCGGTCCATGTGGCATAATCTCACAACTCTGAGTGTCCCTCAACCACAGAGAATGTGCGACTGCTTCGACAGCCACACATTAATCAGACCTTGCAGGTCAAAGTCCCTGAAAAACAGGTCATTTAGACCTCGGACATGGTTAGACAAGTCTGGCGTAAGCTAACAAGGGGCTTCCCAGCCGCATACCCCTTTTTTTTAGGGGATCGCGCGCATAAATGATGAAAGCCAATAAATCTCAACTTTCTTCATCTTCCAAATTATACTTTATTTTAATACAATTTTTGCATGATATTTCTTAGAAACTAAGTCCTTCTCTTTTACAGATGAAGCATGTGCTACACCCGTCCAGGATACAGCACAACGAAGACACAAGCGCAGACGTGCAGTAGGGACCCGTTGCAAGGATTCTTTTCAGATTAAGACCCTGCGTAAACCTTTCTTACTATCTCTTGTTGATACACATCCCCCGGTTTCCTACCAGAGCCGAGGAGGAGGTTGGCATTTTGGCATCGGCTGCGTCAGAAGTTCCCGCCTGTACCTGGACACTAGGGTCTTAGGGCTTTATTCTACCCGATATCATAAAGACCGAACACCTCAGGGAGTGTTCGGCGTCTCGAGTTAGGCCTTATATGCATCAGCTCCGAATCATGTCTTTGGTCAAATGTTGGGTTTGCCCGGCTCCTGTGTTTTGCTGCCTTACGTTCCGTATCATCGGCTAACGCGGCACCAGGAGAACTACTGCGATTGTGCCCCGGTTCGGCCGGGAGAGCACCTCAGTAGAGAAAGCCGAAAACTGACTGTCATGATATAGCGAGAGACTGATCAACCACTCGATCGACCATTGGAAATGTTTAGAATTCCTCCGCTTTGACGAAGGACCGCTTCCCGGTCAGTCACATACGCGCCCCAAGTTCGGAGAAGCGCGGTGCCATCAGGGGCTATATAGTAGCCCCACATTCGAGCTCCTATGGCTAGGTGAAAGTGATAAAGCATTATAGTCCGGTTGCCTAGTTTGCTATGCTATCACCTCCTTAAAAGGACCAAGACATTGGATTTAGTGTGAAAAGGCGTTTTTCTTTTTGCAAACACCCCCGCACCATGTGCGTGGGGGCTGAAGCCAAAGACTGCCATCTTTCAGATTATACATACATATACGGCCGCACAGGAGATAGTTCAATACTTGAACACACAAGTATAAAAAGTCATTGCATTATAAACATGATCTTAGAAATCATACATGTCATTCAAACATAACATCTTTCGAGCACTGCGACTCTATTATACGAGCGCCCTGCAGGACTTCCTCAAAGTAATGCTCGGTGGGGAATCGGCTTTTGTCCGAACCCCGGGATGCAACAGCGGTGGCATCCATCTCCGCCCAGTATGTTTTACCACGGGCGAGAGCCATCCGCGCACCTTCTATGCATGCCGACCGCTTCATCGCCTTAATATGCGGCACTGCCCCAAGGAATTGCTGCAACAAGCCAAAATAACTCTTCGGCTTGGGCCTTTTCGGCCACAGATGAGTTACCACATCCGTCATGGCCAGTCCGGACAATCTATTCAGCTCAGCCCACTCAACCAGCCGATCACTCAACGGAAGTGGACGCTCCGGACTATGGAATTGAGACCAGAAAAGCTCTTCCATTTCATGATCCTCCCGGCTTCGAAAGTGCACGACTGCGTCAGCCGCACTCGCCGCCAAGTCCAGATAAGGATCCTCCGCACCGTACAATCGGCACAGATGAGCATACTTCAGATCCGTGAACTTCCTATGCAGCATAAAGGGCTTTCCAGCCACAATGTCTCCGACCTGACGCAGTTCCTCCTTCATAGCCCGCATCACACTACGGGCATTCTTGGCTTCCGCATCGGCCTTCTTCAGGTCCTCTTGCTCCGCTCGGTGTTCTCCTTCTAGCACCTCCAGTCGGTCGGTAGCAACTTTTAATTTCATGGCCATTCCGGCCATCTCCTCCCTGCTTCGGCAGTGAGCAGCCTTCTCGGCTTCTAGCTCTTCCGCTGCCTTCAAGGCAGCCGCCTCGCTTTTTCTGGCTTGCTCCTTGGCCCGAGCAAGTTATGCTCGAAGGTCTTCCACAGCAGCAACACCATCTGCATCAAGCATACAACTTGTAAGGAATGGGCATCAGCTCACTTACTAAGTGACCGCGGCGCAATCACATACCTTGTGACTCATCAAGTCGTTTATTGACCAGCGATACGTCCGCATCTGCAACGTCGAGTTGCTTCTTCAGCTCGGCGAATCCATCCGTCCGGCTGGCCACCGAACGTTCCGCCACCTGCATAGGAAAGGCGACAGTTAATAACTGAGATTATGATCCTAGGCACGCTGCCGTTATCGACAGCATACCAAGTCTCAGGGGCTACTATACAGGGAGCACTTCATGTGCAAAACTGTCAACAGGTATGTCATTTTTTGCGTACCTCAAATCCCGTCAGTAAACTTCCGACGGCCTCATACAACCCGCTTTCGGCGGACGAGATCCTCTCAATCACATTACCCATTAATGTGCGGTGATCTTCTGAGATGGACGCCCTCTTAAGCAAATCCTGCAGCTCCACCGGCCGTACTCCAATGGGTGCCGAACTCTCCGGCCCCGCCGGACTCGGGGACACCCTCCGCGACGACACCTCAGGGTCGTCCGCCCCGTGTGGTGGGGCGGCAGATGGAGGCGTTTCGCTCTCCATCATCTCCGTACGAAGGTCTCCCGAAGATGAGTTGTGCTGAGATGGGCTGAGATCCGAACTACAAGGTAAAAACTTCGGTTACCTTTAGACATTAAGCAGGGGTGTCTAATAATTATAAAATCCCCCTTTTTACTTACGGCTCGTTAGAGGGCTGATTCCTCCGAGGACACAGTACGGCCGGGGCGCTTTCTGGCGCAGGACCTTCCGGTACAGATTTCTTTCCCCGCTTTGAGGCCTTGGCCTCCGGGTCTTCGGAAGCGTTCCGCTTCTCCCCCTGGAAGGAGGGACTCTCGATTCCTCCCTTACTAAACGCCTCCTTGGCAGAGGTGACAGTTTCCCCGTGCCCCCCTTCGCCCTCATTTGAAGGTGCAACCTCCAACATTTTGATTAACACGGGATCCTGCGTGGTCTCAGGGAGGGGGGCCGGACACCGTATCAGCTTTGCTTGCGCTATCCACTCCTGTCCAGGGATAATTGGTTAAAAGGCAAGCTCATGATAAATAAATGGATGGTGTCTCCGGACACAGGGCTACTTACTTGAGTATCCGGGCGATTGCAGCTTAGGCCAGCGTCCTCGGTCAATTCCGGATGCGTCTCTTGCGATCCGAAGAACAGTTTATACATCTCCATGGGAGTCAAACCCATGAAGTGTTGAAGAGCTCGCGGCCCCTCCGGATTAAATTCCCACAGGCGGAGGGGGCGACGTTTGCAGGGTAGTAGGCGCCGGATCAACTTGACCTGCACCACTGCGACCAGATTGATCTCCCTTTCTTGGAGGACTCGAATCCGGTCCTGCAACAGGGGGACGTCTTTGGGCGGCCCCCAGTCACGCCCCTTGTTGACCCATGACGTCAGCTGTTGTGGAGGGCCCGAGCGAAAGACGGGTGGTGGCTTCTGCCTGCTGCCCCGGGGAGCGGTGATATAAAACCACTCCTGTTGCCACAAGCCGAGCTCCTCTTGGAAAGAGCCCTTGGGCCATGGAGCTTCGGCCCTCTTGCTTATAACAGCCCCGCCGCACTCTGCCTGACGGCCCTCAATCATCTTCGGCTCCACGTTGAAGGTTTTGAGCCATAAGCCGAAGTGAGGGGTAGTGCGGAGGAAGGCTTCACAAACGACAATGAATGATGAGATATGGAGGATGGACTCCGGAGCCAGGTCGTGGAATTCCAGCCCATAGTACAACATGAGCCCCCTCATGAAGGGATCCGTCGGGAAGCCTAAACCCCGACGGAAGTGAGACATGAACACGACGATCTCGCCAGGCTCGGGAGTTGGGATAACTTGCCCTCGGGCAGGCAGCCTATGCGAAATCTCGTAGGTTAAATACCTGGCATCTCTCAGCTTTAGCACGTCCTCCTCCGTGACGGAGGAGGGCATCCACCGGCCTCGTAGATCGGGACCGGACATTGTCGAGGATCGAAGGTACCTGAATTCGGAGCCCTGGGTGTTGGAACTCAGGGAGAGGGGCGGATTCGATAGAGGATTGAATAAAAAGAACGGGCCTTGGTCTCATTATAAAGAGGAAGAATACCAAGAGCCGTCCCCGTGACCGTTTGGAACCCGCCTTCGATGGAGGGGGCGTGGCAACGGGCGCGGTTGGGTTACCCACGTCCGTATTGATGGGAATCCCGGAATAAGGCAAACACGATCTCTGCTTCGACAGGACGTGCCAAGGAAACCACTTCACTAAACACGCTGAAGTGGTACAATAAAAACGTTTCAAATAAAGCCTTGGTTGTGGTGTGACGTCACGCCACGGAATACGTCAGCAGATTGAACTTTTGTGAATATTATTCTCTCTACGGTGGTATGTGGAAATTATTTTGCAGAGCCGGACACTATCCTGGTGTTCACAATCTTCTATAAATTATTCGGAGGAGGAACCCGCCTTGCAATGCCGAAGACAATATGCGCGCCGGACTCGTCGTCATTGAAGCCTGGTTCAGGGGCTACTGAGGGAGTCCCAGACTAGGGGGTGTCCGGATAGCCGAACTACCATCATCGGCCGGACTCCAAGACTATGAAGATACAAGATTGAAGACTTCGTCCCGTGTCCGAATGGGACTTTCCTTGGCGTGGAAGGCAAGCTTGGCGATACGGATATGTAGATCTCCTACCATTGTAACCGACTCTGTGTAACCCTAGCCCACTCCAGTGTCTATATAAACCGGATGGCTTTAGTCCATAGGACGAACAACAATCATACCATAGGCTAGCTTCTAGGGTTTAGCCTCCTTGATCTCGTGGTAGATCTACTCTTGTAACCCACATTATCAATATTAATCAAGCAGGACGTAGGGTTTTACCTCCATCAAGAGGGCCCGAACCTAGGTAAAAACATCGTGTCCCTCGTCTCCTGTTACCATCCGCCTAGACGCACAGTTCGGGACCCCCTACCCGAGTTCCGCCGGTTTTGACACCGACAAGCACCGTGCCGCTATTGGATATACTCTTATTGATTTTAAGGGCATTAGTCCCATGCTATGTTAGCACAAAATTAATTTGGAGCCTGATGCTAAGCCAGTTGTTGATCATCAATCATGGTTAATTCCTAAGATGAAAGAAGTGGTAAGAAATGAAATACTAAAGCTTTTGGATGCAGGTATAATTTATTCTATTGCTAATAATAAGGGGGCAAGTCATGTTCATTGTGTCCCTAATTAAGAAGGGAGGTATTACGGTTGTTCCTAATGATAAGAATGAATTGATTCCACAAAGAATTGTTACAGGTTATAAAATGGTAATTGATTTTCGCAAATTGAACAAAGCTACTAGAAAAGATCAATACTCTCTACCTTTTGATCAAATGCTAGAAAGACTATCCAAACATACACATTTTTGATTTCTAGATGGTTATTCTGGTTTTTCTCAAATACTTGTGTCAAAAGATGATCAGGAAAAGACCACTTTTACTTGCCCTTTCGGTACTTTTTCTTATAGACGTATGCCTTTTGGTTTATGCAATGCACCTGCTACCTTTCAAAGATGTATGACTGCTATATTCTCTAACTTTTGGGAAAGATTGTTGAGGTTTTCATGGATGATTCCTCCGTTTAAGGCACTTATTTTGATGATTGCTTAAGCAACCTTGATCGAGTTTTGTAGAGATGTGAAGAAATTAATCTAGTCTTGAATTGGGAGAAGTGCTACTCTATGGTTATTGAAGGTATTGTCTTGGGGCATAAATTTTTTGAAAGAGGTATTGGAGTTGATAAAGCTAAAGTAGACGCTATTGAAAAGATGTCCTGTCCTAAAGATGTCAAAGGTATAAGAAGTTTCCTTGGTCATGTTGGTTTCTATAGGGGGTTTATGAAATACTTCTCAAAAATTTCTAGGCCTCCCACTATTCTCTTGCAAAAAGATGTTCCTTTTGTTTTTTGATGATGATTGTGTAGAAGCATTTGAAATACTAAGAAAGCCTTGATTTTTGTGCCTATTGTTCAGCCACCTAATTGGAATGTACCCTTTGAAATTATGTGCGATGCTAGTGATTATGCTGTTGGTGTTGTTCTAGGAAAAAGAGTTGATAAGAAATTGAATGTTATTCATTATGCTAGTAAAACTCTAGACAATGCCCAGAGAAATTATGCCACTGCTGAAAAAGAATTTTTAGCAGTTGTTTTTGCTTGTGATAAGTTCAGATCTTATATTCTTGATTCCAAAGTAAATGTTCACACTGATCATGCTGCTATTAAATATCTTATGTAAAAGAAAGATGCTAAACCTAGACTTATAAAATGGGTTCTCTTGCTACATGAATTTGACTTGCATATTATTATTACAAAGGGAGCTGAGAACCCCGTTGCAGACAACTTGTCAAGGTTAGAAAATGTTCTTGATCACCCACTGCGTATTGATAATAGCTTTCATGATAAATAATTAGTTGTCATAAATGCTTCTCATAATAATCCATGGTATGTTGATTATGCTAATTACATTGTTGCTAAATTTATACCACCTAGTTTCACATACCAGCAAAAGAAGGAGCAGATGGTGTTATTAGATGTTGTGTACCTAAGCATGAACAGGAACAGATCCTACACAAGTGCCACTCCGAGGATTACCTAGGACACCACGTGGGAGATAGAACTGCACATAAGGTATTGCAATCCGGTTTTTATTGGCCCACTCTATTCAAGGATGCTCGTATGTTTTTCTTGCCTTGTGATGAATGCCAGAGAATCTTCTATTATATACTTAAAACGATAGAAAACGAACGGTGATGATTTGACACTTTATAAACTAAGATGTATGAACGGTGGATATTAGATAAGTGATATACGTAGAAAAAACTAAGACAGATTGATTTCGATAGCAACAGTATATTAGGCAACGTAGAAACTGAGGACCACACAATGGTTCCCTACCGGATTAGGCAAGTGCTACACACCAAAAAGGAAAACTGAAACGGACTATGGTCAAACACCGCCGGTAGAAAAGACAAATAAATGGCCTCCGGAATATGGAAAGAAGAGACATACACGTAAAAACTGTTAAGGAAAGGCATACAGTGAGTCCTCTTTTTTTATAGGATTCCTCTTTTTTTATAGGGGGCGTACACGGACTCTTGCATTGCGAGTAAAAAATATAGACATGCTACAATCACCGGCCACATAGGAGACATACACGACCATGCTCATGAATCAGAAAAATCATGGAGAAGCCCTAAACAAATCGGATCTGAAAAAAGGCTAAACTAATTCCATGAAAAAAAGGCTAACACGTACGTCTTTGTGCCACCCCGTAAAAAGAACGTACACTGTTAAAAAATATGTACGTCTTTATGTGCCCTAAAAAATGTACGTCTTTTCAACCAGAAGGTAAAATGCCTTTATGGAATTTGGTATAAAAAATATTAGCAATTTGGAATTCCTGTAGACTCCACAAAAATCCATGAAGTGAGCTAATTTTTTTAATACTTTTACATTAGTTGTGGCAGACATATTTTTATTTTGAAGGATCAGTATTGATGTAAGATAATAATATGCACGAGTTTAATAAGATAATGAAAGAGAATAAACATGACTAGCTCATGTACATATGAATATGTAATAGCTGTGGCAGACATATCGTATTCAAAAAGTAAAATAATCCGAACAAGAAAGAATGGGGTGTCAAAAATTAACCTCTAACTTTTTTAATGCTACAAAATATATGTCAATTCAAAACAACACAATACTCATAAACAACAATTATTAGCATAAGCTGATGTTCTTAGAATTCAGATGAATTTAGATAATAATTATGTTGCCTTCAATGCCCAAGTGATATAATGTTTCGTATTAAACATTGTATGCTCGTGAGAGCTCGGCGTACCGGTTGAGATTCAATCTGTTTCACAACCGGGCACAAACTAGCGCTGACCTGAGCAACCCAAGCCTTTCATGCATCTGAGAAATGACTCTAGATGTTCTTAGAATTCAGATGAATTTAGATAATAATTATGTTGCCTTCAATGCCCAAGTGATATAATTCTTTACTTAGCATTGTGTTACCTTTCCCTGATCACAAAATAAGTAGCATTTGATGGATTTTATATAAAAAATCTGTAACATCGCAGTTAATTTGACAATATTAATTTGGCATTGTGAATGTTGATATCTTTTCTATAAATATGGACGAAGTAGAGATACTTTGACTTCGGACAGAATTTATATGCAAACCAAGAAGGACCGGAACGAGTACGCTCATACTTATATTGAGGTGAAGGAAAAATAGGAAAGACAACACAAGGATGACAAAAGATGACCTACAGTGAGAGTGATGAGAGAATGTTTCAGCAAACAGTTTATAAAAGAATACAAAGTATGTAATTATAAATTCATTTGTGGTAAAATTATGGAAGGAAAGTCAAAAATAAAGTATAAAGGGTCATATTGAACGACACATGATGATGCTAGGAAAGATGTTTCGTCAACTTTATTTTACACATCGTATTCAATGGCCAAACAGTATATGATGGTGCTTTAGACCTTGAAGGCAAAAGAAATACCACTGCACTACATTCATAGAGAAGGCCGGTGGACTAGGAGATCTTCCGGTTCAGATACAAACTATCTATGCTTCTATTTAGTTCTTGGTGAACACAATTTCTATAAATACTATTGGTACAAAGAGGACACCGCAGTGGAACGAGTGCAAGAGGAAAAATTAGAGACCTACATAGAAGTTTATTGTCTTACATGCCAAGCTGCAACTTCACTGAAATATGTAATTTGTTATCGATACTAACCCTAATTGAAATTATTTTAACCAAGTGCAATCATAATTTCATGAGACGTATACCTTTGCTATAATGATAGGACAAAGTATGTGAGATCATTTTTTCAAGGAAAACAAATCAAAATATAATGCTATATGAAATCTAGCCGCGCAAATGCGCGGGATAGACTGCTAGTTGGTAATATTAGTAGACGTCAGGAAATGCCTATGAATTATTCACTTGTTATTGAACCATTTGATGTTTGGGGCTTTGATTATATGGGAAACTTTCCTTCCTCTAATGGGTATAAATATATTTTTAGTTTCTGTTGATGATGTTAATAAGTGGGTAGACGATTTTCCAACAAGTAATGTTGATCATAACACTTCTATTAAGACACTTAAAGAAGTTATTTTTCCGAGGTTTGGAGTCCCTAGATATTTAAGGACTGATGGTGGTTCACATTTTATTCATGGTGCTTTTCGTAAAATGCTTACTAAGTATGATGTTAATCATAGAATTGCATCTCCATATCATCTTCAGTCTAGTGGTCAAGTATAATTGAGTAGTAGAGAGATTAAATTGATTTTGCAAAAGACTGCTAATAGATCTAGAAAGAATTGGTCCAAGAAACTTGAAGATGCATTATGGGCTTATAGAAATTCTTATAAAAATCCTATGGGTATCTCTCCGTATAAAATGGTTTATGGAAAGGCTTGTCAATTACCTCTCGAACTAGAACATAGGCATATTGGGTTATTAAAGAGCTCAATTATGATTTCAAACTTGTTGGTGAGAAGAGGTTATTTGACATTAGCTCGCTTGATGAATGGAGAACCCAAGCCTATGAGAATGCCAAGTTGTTAAAGAAAAGGTTAAAAGATGGCATGACAAAAGGAAACAGAAGCATGAGTTTAATGTAGGTGGTCATGTTTTGCTATACAACTCTCATCTAAGATTTTTTGCAGCAAAACTTCTCTCTAAATGGGAAGGTCCTTACATTATCGAGGAGGCCTATCGTTACGGTGCCATAAAAATCAACAACACCGAAGGCACAAATTCGAAGGTGGTAAACGGTCAAAGAATCAAACATTATATCTCAAGTAATCCCATAAATGTTGAGACCAATGTAATTGACACCATAACACCGGAGGAGTAGATAAGGGACACTTTCCAGAATGTTTCAGACTCCGGAAAGGAATAGGTATGTGGTACGGTAAGTAAACCAACTCTAAAACTGTTCTAATAGCAATTTTTCTCTGTTTTGGAATATTAAAAAAATTAAGAAAACTAAAAGTAGTCCGAAAGAGACACGAGGAAACCAAAAGGGTGGAGGGCGTGCCCTAACCCCCTAGGTGCACCCCCTTGCCGTATGGCCACCTCGTGTGCCCTCGGATAACCGTTTTTTGCACAATATTTCTTTTGGTCGGTAAAAATTCTCCCGAAGGTTTTGACCACCGCACAACAGCAAAATTCCCTGTTTTCATTTGAGTTGCTTCTGCAGCAGCTTTCAAGCAAGATGTCTTCGCAAGAGTTAGTCGGGGGAGTCGTGTCTATCAACCAACGCCGGACCCAAGAGCAAATAGCGAAGCTGACCATTTTGGCCATCAACGGAGGAATAGATGGAGGCCGACTTGAAAAGGGTGGATGCCGTGGAGGAGGATTAAGAACTTACCTCTCGTCTTCAAACTAGGTTCATGATGGAGGAACTTCAGAGCTCAGGAATACCAATTTCGGTCATCCCTCCCGATGCTAAATTTCTCTCTTATGAAAATATGAAAAAGAGTGTTGCTTTTCCCCCGCAGCTATGAAACATCCATGGGTGAATGGAGCTCTAGCCGTCATGGGTAAACTCTGCAAGGAGATAATGGATCTTAAGCAACAAAATAATAGGCTCGGGGTGGAGAATCGCATCCTAAGGGGCATCATCTCCAAGAATATCACATCATCACCTCCGAAGAAAGAGACATAAACACATGGGTATGGGCACTCCCCTTGGCAACTGCCAAGCTTGGGGGAGGTATCCCGGTACCGTATCACCATCACACCTCTATCTTTATCTTTTTTCTTAGTTAGGTCATTTTGGTTATATCTTGATCTAGTAGAATAAAGATTTAGTATGATCTAGCTTTGAGTTTTGTTTTAATCTCTATCTATGCAATCAAGTCTGTGAGTTATATATAAAATAAAGAGTAGTATTGCATGGAGGGCTTTGCTATCTTGCTATGATCTTGAGGGAATTAAAGAACAAAATTAAAAAAGGAAATAAAAAGATCATATATTGATCTTATGGAGAGTAATGACTTAACATATAAGGAGTATGATGAATACAAGCTGTTGAGAGTTGACAAACATAGTTTTGGTCACTGTTGCAATTACTAGGAAGTAATAAAGAAAGAGAGGCTTCACATTAAATATACTATCTTGGACATCCTTTGTGATAGTGAGCACTCATTAAAGTATGACATGCTAAAAAGTTGATGTTGGACAAAGAAGACAACATAATGGGTTATGTTTTCTTATAGCCGAATAGAAGTTATATTGTCAGGGATCATCCAACATGTTGACCTTGCCTTCCCCTATCATTCTAGCCAAATTCTTTGCACCAAGTAGAGATACTACTTGTGCTTCCAAACACCCCTTAAACCAATTTTGCCATGAGAGTCCACCATACCTACCTATTGATTGAATATGATCCTTCAAGTAAGTTGTCATCAGTGCAATCAATAAAAATTGCTCTCTAAATGTGTATGATCTATTAATGTGAAGAAAATAAGCTTTATACGAACTTCTGATATGGAAGAAATAAAAGTGACGGACTGCATAATAAAGTTCTTTATCAAAAGCGGCAATGTAAAGTGACTTTCTTTTGCATTAAGATTTTGTGCATCCAACCATAAAATTGCATGAAAACATCTGCTTCCCTTTGCGAAGGGCCTATCTTCTATTTTTACCTTCTACCCTTATACAAGAGTCATGGTGATATTCACCTTTCCTTTTTACACATTTTCCTTTGGCAAGCACTATGTGTTGGAGGGATCCGGATATATATATCCACTCGGATGTATGTTCTCATAAAGTAATATTGTTGACATTACCCTTGAGGTAAAAGGTTGGGAGGCGAAACTATAAGCCCCCATCTTTCTCTGTGTCCGATTGAAACTTTGTACCCATAAGTATTGCGTGAGTGTTACCAATTTTGAAACACTAAATGATAGTTGAGTATGTGGACTTGCTGAAATCCTCTTATATTGACTCTTTCGATGATATGATAAATTGCAATTGCTTCAATGGCTGAGATCATAGTTTGTTAGTTTTCAATGAAGTTTCTGATTCATACTTTACCTTGTGAATGAATTGATACTTTCGCATAAGAAATTATATGACACTATATGTTGTTGTTCTAAAGATGATCATGATGCCCTCATGTCCGTATTTTATTTTATCGACACCTCTATCTCTAAACATGTGGACTTCGATATCGGCTTCCGCTTGAGGACAAACGCGGTCTAAGCTTGGGGGAGTTGATACGTCCATTTTGCATCATGCTTTTATATTGATATTTATTGCATTATGGCCTATTACTACAATACTTATGCTTATTTGCATCACGCTTTTATATTGATATTTTGCATCACGCTATATCACAATACATATGCCTATTCTCTCTTATTTTACAAAGTTTAGATGAAGAGGGAGAATGCCGGCAGTTGGAATTATGGACTGGAAAAGGAGCAAATATTAGAGACCTATTCTGCACAACTCCAACAGTCCTGAAACTTCATGAAGAATATTTTTGGAATATATAAAATATATTAGGCGAAGAAAGCACCAGAGGGGGGCCACCTACCATCCACAAGGGTGGACGATGTTCCCTACCACTTGGGCGTGCCCTCCGGTCTTGTGGGCCCCCTGGCAGGCCCTAGACGCCCATCTTCTGCTATATGGTGTGTTTTCACATGGAAAAAATCAGAGGGCTCCGGCGGAGCTGTTCTGCAGGGGAAACTTCCCTCCGGAAGGGGAAATCGAAGCCATCGTCATCACCAATGATCCTCTCAGGGAGAGATGGTCAATCTCCATCAACATCTTCACGAACACCATCTACTCTCCAAACCCTAGTTCATCTCTTGTATCCGATCCTTGTCTCAAAACCTCAGATTGGTACATGTGCGTTGCTAGTAGTGTTGATTACTCCTTGTAGTTGATGCTAGTTGGTTCATTCGGTGGAAGATCATATGTTCAGATCCTTAATGATAATTAATACTCTTTTGATTATGAACATGAATATGCTTTGTGAGTAGTTACGTTTGTTCCTGAGGAAACGGAAGAAGTCTTGTTATAAGTAATCATGTGAATTTGGTATCCGTTTAATATTTTGATGAGATGTATGTTGTCTTTCCTCTAGTGGTGTTATGTGAACGTCGACTACATGACACTTCACCATGATTTTGGCCTAGGGGAAGGCATTGGGAAGTAATAACTAGATGATGGGTTGCTAGAGTGACAGAAGCTTAAACCCTAGTTTATACGTTGCTTCATAAGGGGCTGATTTGGATCCATATGTTTCATGCTATGGTTAAGTTTACCTTAATTCTTATTTCCTAGTTGCGGATGCTTGCGAGAGGGGTTAATCATAAACGGGAGCTTGTCCAAGGAAGGGCAGCACCCAAGCACCGGTCCACCCACATATCAAATTATCAAAGTAACGAACGCGAATCATATGAGCATGAGGAAAACTAGCTTGACAGTAATTCCCATGTGTCCTCGGCAGCACTTTGCTTTAGATAAGAGTTCGTCCAGGCATGTCCTTTGCTACAAAAAGGATTGGGACACCTTGCTGCACCTTGTTTACTTCTGTTACTTGTTACCCGTTACGAATTATCTTATCAGACAACTATCTGTTACCTATAATTTCAATACTTGCAGAGAATACCTTGCTGACAACCGCTTGTCATTTCCTTCTGCTCCTCGTTTGGTTCGACACTCTTACTTATAGAAAGTACTACGATACATCCCCTATACGTGGGGTTCATCAGGTAATTAGTGTTTCCACATTCTTCTGAATTAATGAAAGAGCAACTTACAAAGTGAATGAAGGCCAGGATCCGGGTCTAATTAAAGAATGTTTCGTTCATGAATTTGGATGATTTTCATGTACAGAGAAAACAATTGCCTAAATAAAATCGAGAATGTTACATGTGTTTTTCATATAATCAAGATTCAAGATCTTTCACATGTTCCACAACAGATCATGTCTAGCATATACATGAACATTGATCAAATGACTGAATGTATTGTAGTAGCATCGTTTTAAGTGAAGACCCTTGTAGCAGGCTATAATAAATGCAAAATCATGTTCAGTGAAGTGTGTATACTTATGCATGTTAGTTACACTAGCACATACATACATGCAATGAATCTACCATTCATAAGAAGTTGCTCCCCACTTTTCCCTATTCTCTCAACATGCACGATATCCACATCAGCGGATTGCCACATCATTTTTCAGTTTCCAAAATCGCCCAATCACTCTTATTACCACTTTTATTACCCCGATGGAAAAAAGACCTGTTTTTCCCCTCACCTGCGAACTGCACGGCTGCCGGCCCTCCTGCAGGATCCACCCACCTCCAGGCCTCTACCCAGCACAAACCCTCTCATCTTTCCAACGAAACATATTCAACTTCCTCTTTTTTTGACTTGTCCAACCTTCATCAAATCCCATTGTACTACTCTGGCGATTCAGTTGCTCTTCCATCAAACCGAGATGGATAGGTTTTCTTCTCCCTCCATCAAATCCCAGTACTCTCTGGCGATTTCGTTGCTCTTCCATCTGGTATTTATGTTCGCTCACATGCGCGCAATTTGGCAGGGTGTGGCAGTGAGCGATGGTGAGAGGCGGTCCTCCTCGGCGATGAGGTACCCCGGCGGCCGTCCCTGCCCTGCCTCCGGCTTCCCTATCGTAGGTGCCCCCGCCATTGAAGAACAGCTCCTTGCTAAGTATGCAGATGCGCCGGGATCGGCCCCGGCCACCCTCGGCGAGTACCTCACGGTCTCCCCACACCTATAGCCCGACTCTCCTCGAAGCTCCCTCATGTCCTTGCTCTGCTTCGGACTCGCGTCGGCCGCCTCGGATGCATTGGACACAGCCATCCCCAGCGCGGCCCAGTTCCAGCGTGATCGGGAAGGAGGAGCTCCCTCATGTTGTTGTTGTGCTCTGAGCCCTCATTGTGGTGGTGGCCTCGGATGCGGCAATCACCACCAGGCCTGACGTGAGTATGTGAGCCTTTTCAATTCCCCCTACTAAATTAGCCAAACATTTTGTTGTTCATAGTAGCACTGATCTAGATTATCTCCTCACGGCGTGGCCATGAATCCCATTAATTAAATAATGGGCGGCATGGCTTATTCTTCTTCTTTCATGTAACTGTGCAGGTTTATACTGAACTCACTAGAACTCCCATTGTCTAAGTCTGTGTAATCCCATCAACAAGTTGATAGCTTTGGTAAAACTCAAGTATGTGTATTGAGTATTCAGAGGTTCATTGCAGTACAATTTCCTTTTTGGACAAAATACTTTGGTTTATTTCAGAGTACTAGGAGTTTGTGAGTAAATTTGTTGTGTTTTGTCAACAAGTATGTGCATTATGCTTCTCAGCACATTGAATCATGAATCTGTATTACTAACCACGAGATTTACCAATCAGATGTCTCTTACAACATGGTAGTTAAGCCCACTTCCTTCTTACCAAATAGGACATTTGCACACAGTGTTTCTATGTTTTATCTCTTAATATTAAAAAAAATGTAACGTAGTTCCGCTGCAACACGTACCATGTTCCTGATCTCTCCATTCTCATACTTCCTCTGCTCTGTTGCTTCTTTACTATACCATGCACTTGGCGTGTTGAATATGTTTGTCTTGCCTTCCTTGAGCATGTTCAGAGATGGCTCGATGTTTCTGTCATGAGACAGTAAATATGTGTTAGCATTTTTTTCCCATACTTAATATATCTGCACATTATTAGCTAGATCGATTGTATAAGCCGGTTTGTTACAACAGTGTTAAGTTTGATTGGCACGTCTAACAAAACAAAGCCACCATTATTCCATTAGTTGATTATAGGTTTCTAATAAATATTTGTCTTCAGGCCCTCTGTTCGTAGGACTACACAAAATGGATATCCCAGAAAGTTCTTCATAGGGTCGTGCTATTCACCCAGTCCCCTTGACAAGACCCAGTGCAGCTGCTAAGAATTATTGTAGGCATATGTTGACAGAGTCACAGAGACAGACACACTTACGATCCAATTTAGAATTTGTGTTGTCCAGGAGGAAGGATCCTTCTACTGGCATTTAGATTTGAGAAGATGTTCTTGAGAAAAGTTGACAACCAATTTTCATTTTTACTACTATTTTCTTAGTTACATGTATAAAAAAACTGAGTAAAAGCTTCTTGGAGTTTGAAAGAAGAAATCATATTTATGCCCTTTATCTTTCTTTTCTATGATATACTTTGTTCTACTTTATTATGCCTTCTGCTAACTGCTCCAGATGCTTAACATGCATATTGTCGCCGATTCTTGGTCGCAGTCATTGCCACACATGTGGGATCTTTAGGAAATTTCCACAACATACTAATCTCATTTTTGGTACAATGAATTCATACAAATTTCTGCAGTAATGTTGAGGTATTGTAATATTATATCCAATTATTATCATCTTATTGACTAGCATGTTACTCGAAAAATATGTAATAAATTTCCGCAGCAACGCGCGGGGTATCATCTAGTTAATTCAACGAGGATGTCAACTTCTGTCATATGCTTTTGAATGTGGACTAGACAGGATCACATGAAAAATATACTTAAGCTTCGATTCTTGAGAGTATAGAATGAGTATAATTGCTTTCTCAATGATTGATTTGCCTACTTTATTATTGAATTAATTATACAACAAAAATAAATAAAAACTAAATTGAACTATGCTAATTGCCAGGGAAGGTGCGAGAGTAATCAAGCTGATGCAGGATTAGTATCTTCTTAATTGAGAAGTCGATCATTGATGGCGCACGTTGCCGCGCCCGTCTACGTATTGGGGTAGTATGGCAGGGCATGGTGTTTCTTTGGTCTAATGGGCTTCAATCGGTGCGAGAACACGCGATGGTGTAGATAGTTAAAGTAAGAAAAGGAAAGTGTGCTCAGTCATATTTGGGACTGTAGATTAGTACACAGCGTATACTGATGTTTCTAGAAAAAAATGGATAAAATTGCACTTTGTTTTCTTTGGTAAAAAGGGAGAACACATACTACAGTACAACATTTTGATATTTTGCAACGGGAACTTCTAGAAATTTTTAGTGTGGGGAGAAAATGCATGATGCACTAAATATGTTTATATGATATGTGGCTAACTAATCGATCTTAAATAAAGTTGCACACCATTATTTTTCCTGTATGTTAGCCAGTCATAACATGCACATTTCTAGTATTTTGCTTTCATGAATCGAAGAATTAAGAGAATGCACACATGGACATACAAGAAGAAATATGATTCGTGCATTTCATCGAACAAAGGACCGAGCAAATCTGAAGCTAATAGAGGGGGCAAAGATAGTAGTATGAAGGAAAGGCACATACGATTGAAGATTGTAGTGTCCTTTGAGCTACAGCAGTGATTCAGTGGTACACATGCACGGGAGTGAGAGGGTGCCCATGTCGCTTAGGATTAGCCAGATGTTGCTTCTCACCACGCAAGCACCGGCCACCATGAAACCTGCCCAAAATCGTGTTCGCTCGAGTTGCAGAACAGCCAAAGCACTCCATGCCCCTGCTCGTCCCAGAAACTGTGAGATGAGTGTAAAACAATCCTGCCTTCAGATTCTTTTATCATTCTGATATGTATAATGAATATGTGATGCAAATTTGAGAAAGGGGTAAAATAAAAATCATAGATTAGGGTGCCCAAACCAATTTCATCTCCAACTCAAAATGACCAATCAATATGCCCACTCACCGACTCCATGAAGACGAAACTTCTATGGTTCCTTTCTTCCATGGCCAGACCGCCATGGGGATGGACTGATGTCACGGCAAGCAGACATGAACAAGTGACGTGATGACTTGCGTTCACTTGTTTGTTCGGTGGTCTTGTAGCAAGCTAGTAGGTACGAACAACAACTGTGATGTCCTGAAACTCTGAAGCTAGGTGTTACATAGAAGATTATAAGCCCCAAGAGTGTTCCAGTATTGACAAACAATGGGTCTTTTGCGTTCTCTTACTATATGTGATGTTGGATTGAACTACGTTGGTATTTCCCTAAAGAGGAAGGGCTGATGGATCACATCAGCGGTAGGTATTTCCCTCAGTGAAGAGACCAAGATTATTGAACCAGCAGGGGAACCAAGCAACACTACGTAAACGGTACCTGCACACAAAGAACAAATACTTGCAACCCGACGTGTTAAAGGGGTTGTCAATCCCTTTCGGGTAACGGCGCCAAAAATTGACACGTGGAAGGGAGAAAGTTGTAGTAAATTGATAGATGCAAATAAAAGCAAATAAAATTAAACGAGGTATTTTTGTGTTTTTGGGTTAATAGATCTGAAAATAAAATTAAATAAAAATATATCTCGAAGGAAAACATGATTAAAAAGAAACCCGGGGGCCGTAGATTTCACTAGTGGTTTCTCTCGAGAAAAATAGCATACGGTGGGTAAACAAATAACTGTTGGGCAATTTATAGAACTTCAATTAATCATGATGATATCCAGGCAATGATCATTATATGGCATCACGTCCGAGATTAGTAGACCGACTCCTGCCTGCATCTACTACTATTACTCCAAACATCGACCACTATCCAACATGCATCTAGTGTATTACGTTCATGGGAAAACGGAGTAATGCAATAAGACCGATGACATGATGTAGACAAGATCTATTTATCTAGAAATAGACCCCATCTTGTTATCCTTAATAGCAACGATACATACGTGTCTGTTCCCCTTCTATCACTTGGATCAGGCACCGTCAGACCGAACCCATCACAAAGTACCTCTTCCCATGGCAAGAAAAATCAATCTAGTTGGCCTAACTAAACTAAAGATTCGAAGAAGAAATACGAGGCTATAAGTAATCATGCATATAAGAGATCAAATGACTCAAATGACTTTCATGGATAAAAACATAAATCTGATCATAAACTCAAAGTTCATCAAACAGAGTTACATCAAATAGATCTCCAAGAGACCATTGTCTTGAGAATCAAGAGAGAGAGAGAGAGAGAGAGAGAGAGAGAGAGAGAGAGAGAGAGAGAGAGGAAGCCATCTAGCTACTAACTACGGACCCGTAGGTCTACAATGAACTACTCACGTATCATCGGAGAAGCACCAATGATGATGGTGAACCCCTCCGATATGGTGTCTAGATTCGATCTGGTGGTTCTGGAACTTGGCGGCGGCTGGAATTGATTTTCGTCGACTCCCCTAGGGTTTATGGAATATTGGGGTATTTATAGAGCAAAGAGGTAGTGCGGGAGGCCACCAAGGTGGGCACAACCCACCTGGCCGTGTCTGGGCCCCCAGGCGCACCCTGGTGGGTTGTGCTCCCCTCGGAGCACCCCTCAGGTACTTTCTTGGCCCAACAGATGTCTTCTGGCCCAGAAAGAATTCACAAAAAGTTTCGTTGCATTTGGACTAAGTTTGATATTGATTTCCTGCATTTGCACTATGTCAATAGGTTTGTCCCAAAAATGATATAAAGTTGCTATAGGATGATTGTAAAACATCCATGAAATGATAATATAATAACATGGAACAATAAAAAATTATAGGTATTTTGAAGATGTATCAATATGTAGCGGCACAGATAATGTTTCCAACTGACTGCAACATGGCCAAAATTAGTGGTTGTTCATTTTCATATGAGAAAATATGGGCATGTCCTGTTAGTGTAAGACTTACAGTTTGTATTGGCTAATAACCTGATGTCAAAAACAAATGTGTTAGGGAAAGAAGCATATGCAGGAGCATATTCTTACATCGTAATTCAGAGCAGCGGTTCCTGCCCAGTAGCGTGTTTGCTCGAGTTGCCGTAACAGCCAAAGCACTCCGTGCTCCCGCTCGTCCAGAAACTGCAAGATACTTTAAAACAATCCTACATTCAGATTATTATAATCAATCTAATATATATAGGGAATATGTGTTGCAAATTTGACAAAAAGGTACAAAAATATTAGAAATCATAGATTAGGGTGTCCAAACCAATTTCATCTCAAACTCGGGATGACCGATCAGCATGCCCAAATAAAGGTGTATATGCAAAATCATTGCCTAAGCGCCCACTCACCGACCCACGTGCATCAAACTTCTATGGTTCCATACGAATCAAACAGAGGGGGCGTGGTGAGTGCTCACGGAATGCACGAGTACCTCTCCCTTGCGAGGGCGGCGCCGCAAGCGATCAGGGTGGAGGCGTGCGGAGGGGGTTCGAGACGTCCACGGACCTCCTCCTTGCATCGATCTCGCACCTCTCATCGATCCAATAGAGCTCCTCGCACTGCGCGGACTGGATGAACCACTCCCGAACTGCATCACTGGACCTCCTTCACCGAAGTGCATGGGCCAGACTGAGCTGGCTGACGGCCCAGTGACCAGAGGCCTCCATTTCGGCCTCTGGAGCAGCAGGCCATCGGACAGTTTGCCCACTATTAATCAGATGCGGGACAGATGGCTTAACACAGAGATCTGACGGCCGAAAACGCTCAAATCATGAACACAGACGGCCGAAAACCCAAATCACTGTCAGGGCAGGGATTACGTGCGGTTATACCGTCCTTAATAGGGAAATGGGTTGTGCTAAAACTCTTATACTAGGACATTCAATACTTATTTAAATATTCCATGAGATAAATATTATACCAAGTAGGGCTATGTTTTCCACTGTACATATATAATAAGGCAAATAGTAGGCCTATAAAGACTAGTAACATACTTGTGCATCTGACTATACGTAGGATACTACCTTCTAGTTAAATTCCTTAATCAAGTAGTAATTGTTTCATTCAATGTTTGACCTTATAAGCCAGCAGTAGCTAATTAAGTTAGCATGAGAGCCAAAAAATTGGATCAACATATCATATTCCTGATTTGAAATAAGCTTTGAAGGGAGTAATAACAGAGAACATTATAAAATACAACCAGTATACATGGCCTTGCAACACAAGATTGAATTTTTGTTTTAGGCATGTAGGGCAGCATGGAGGTAACGGGCTAGACGATGAGAGGGCATTTGATGTGGTGGCGAGGGAAAGGGACTACCATGGGTACAGCAACATGTCGATCTAGTCATCTAGAGAGAGAGAGAGAGAGAGATTGAAAGAGAGAGAAGTACTGCGGGCATTCACTACTAGGGAAAACCTTACCAGTAGCATGGGTTTTTTGCATACTATAGCGTGGGTGCCCGCGCTACTGCTACGACGCTACACCTAGATATTAGCAGTAGCGCGTTTTCGATCCCACGCTACTGGTATGCTAAGTACTAGTAGCGTTGCTTGATCAACACATGCTACTACTATGGTATGTACTAGTAGCGCCGCTTTTCTTCACCCCATGCTACAGCTAATTAATTAGAAATTAAAAAAAATATTCAAATGCAGTATTCATGGATGGACATTCAGATGCATTTGCTTCACCAACAATGATTAGTAGTAGCATCAACATAGCCTCTAATTCAGCATAGGAGTTGCAAGTAAGCGAAAATTACCACTGACACTGCTAGCTAATAATCTTCATAGCTAGTTATTACCACCAATATTGTCTAATCATCATAGCTACATAGTGTAGCACATCATCATCATCTTGAAATTCATTCTAGCTAGCTAATCACTCCTACTGGTCTCTCTCTCTCTCTCTCTCTCTCTCTCTCTCTCTCTCTCTCTCTCAGGTAAAATAGCATAGAACATGTGGAGCGCTCCTGATTCATCATATTGAAGCATGCAGATGAACCTGTCTCCTACTTGTGGGCTACGCTTCTGATTTCTGCCCCCTAGTACTTCTCTGCAATCCTTCACAATTTTGTTCCAGTCTTCGACTATTAAGACTTACTCGCTTCTAGAAATCCTGAATGCACTCATGTGCAATGTAGGATGTCTTGGCCTTATGCTAACCATGGACATGCGACCTTTAGCCTCGATCCATTGAGGCACAACTATCACCGGGAGTCCCTGTTGATGAACATCATAGTAACATACTTAGCAATGAAGTTTAGCTTAAAAAATAAGGTATGCAAAAGATGCACTGAGAACAAGTAGTAAAATTTTTACCATCTTTCCTATGTGGCCGTAGTTCAGTACGAACACTATTGGTCGCACGTTTTGAGTACTAACATTTCTAAGTCCAGGAAAATAATTTGTCTTCATAGCATGAAGATCCTCAAGCCATGAAACATAATGACTTGTCTCCTCGCAGTTTAGTTCAGCCCCGGGACAGTAGTAGGTCATGGCTACCAAGCACCAGACATGTTTGCTTGAATGGAAATAAGCTGTCAATAGAAATTAGTTGTCAACTATTTTTGAATAAAAATATTCAAGACATAAATATGGTTGAGAAACTTACATAAAGGTAGAACTGGAGGCGTCTACACATCGACCTAGATGTCGATATTATCTTCAATATCATCTTCCGGACGAATATCAAAGGTGATAAGCATATCAGGCTCAAATGCATAAGCCTTGCATAGTGCTCTCCATTGTTTGCATTCAAAATGGGTGTAGGTGTATGTATTGTATAATTTTGTGAGAAAACTATAACCATGCTCGGTCCTCAAGTTAACTCTATTTACCTCCATAGTTTCCATAGTACTGAAACCAACCTTATCCAACACATATATTCTTGCATGGTAGGGGATACGCTAGTAGAATAGTAAAAGATTTAAATTATAAGTTGAAGCAAAAGAAGCAGAAGTCATGCTTAATTACAAAAAAATACTTGTCATTGTGACTTATTGTATACACTTTGAAGTTCTCATCCATCTTGATGTTGAAGCGCCTACCACCAACTTGGTGAGGCCTGTCGCACAGGCCGCGCTCGTACTTGCAGTATTCGCACATACCGAATTCCCTTTCGCTATCATCGTCAGACATTTTCTATGTTCATATAGTTGAAACAGACGTGCATTCAATAAGAAAAACTAAATCATAAAATGAATTAGTATTCAAATTAGCATGCATTCAATAAGAAAACTAAATCATCGCTTGCATTCGTACATCGTCGAATATTATCACTAATACATCTCGAATTGTATCATACATATAAGATTACTAATACAGCTAGAACCCTAGCGAACGACGGGTATCGGCTCGGGCAGTGGACACCCAAAGAGAAGGAAACATCACAGGATCATAGCTCCAGTGAGATCCGTGAAGAACCATCCAGGTATTGTCGGACCTGCCCTCCAACGCAACCATGTAGCGACAGACGTGCTCATCCTCCTCGCTGATACGGTGAGATACCACCTCTGCGGTGGACGAAGGCCTCCCCAGCGTCACTGGCCCACGCGACCGCCATCAAATAAGGTCTGGGTCAACGACGGGCTGCCTCCTCACCAAGCTGCGCGCCCCGGAAGGTAACACCTCCTAGTACCAGCCAGGCGGAGCCCAGTCCCGGACATGGACCCTATAATCAAGCAAGCCTCCTCCGCCGATTCGACGACGAGGATGCGGGCCAGGCATCATCAATGTCGAGAAAAAATGCTTAATTATGAAAACAAAATTAATAAACACTTAGCAAAATTCGGCATGACCTTTGCTAAAACAAGACATATTGAGTGCCTGAAATTTGCCATAACGTAAAAATATAGCAAAACATAGGCCACTCGGAAAAATATGACATGTTCAAAATATGACATGTCCACTGCAAATTTGCATATAACAGGAAAAATTGCTTTAACTAAAAAAATAACAACAATTGCTTTAACTAAATAAATATCTAGAATTTGTTAACTACACCTAAAACAACTAAAGCATCTAGGATTATGTCAAATACACCTAAAACACCTAAATTCTATTAACTACACCTAATTAAAAACTTAGATAAATTTATGTCCTAATTTAAAAACCTAGATAAATTTCTGTCCTAGTTTTAAAACCTAGCTAATTTAAAAACCTAGGGTTCATACAAATTAACTAGGGTTCATACTAGCTAATCTCTAATTAGGATTCAACTATATAGGATTCAAAATAACTAACTAGGGGGAGGGAGGAGGAGGAGGAGGAAGGAGGGAGGAGTAACTCTCGGTGGCAGAGGGCCGGCACGGGGGAGGATGGCCGGCGCAGGGGAGGGCGGCCGGCGGGGGAGGAGGGCCGGCGCGGGGGAGGGCGGCCGGCGGGGGAGGAGGTCCCGTGCGGGGAAGGGCGGCCGGCGTAGGACACAGGGGCGGCGGCCGGAGCGGGGGACGGAGGGGCGCGTGAGTGTGAGCGTGTGAGTGTGAGAGTGAGAGAGAGAGCGCGCGGGGGCCGGAGGGGGAAGCAAATATGGGCTTAGCAGCAGCGTGGGGTAGGAGGCCCAGTGCTATAGCTAAAGATGCAACTGTGGGCCGAGTGCATGGCCCACTAACAGCAGCGCTGGCCTGGAAAACAAGCACTACTGCTATCGTGCGCTTGCAGCGCTGGTTTTGGTCGGCGCTACGGCTAAATAGCAGTAGTGTGGGGTATATAGCCAACGCTACTGCTAATTGTCTACCTATAAGCATTTTCCTAGTAGTGATTAAGGGTTTAGCCAGGGCTTGCGTCAAGCGAAAGAAACAAAAAATTGATAGAACATTTGGAATCAGGAGTTTGGGGGGAGGTTGTAAATTTTTTATGTTTATTTAATAGTTAAGGCATGCCGCTTAAATTTTGATTGTCATGGATCATAGGTTCTGAGGTTTGCTTGTTTCAACTAACCTGATATGTAACCCTACCGTCGGTTGCCTATGTCACAATTAACTTAGTTTTTAGGAGGGGGGTGGGAGGAGGCTGCTAAACGGGTCGAATGGCCAGTCCTAGAAAAACCTTTCTACACTACTAAGCCATTTCAGGTAAACATCTCATCTCAGGTAGACTATGTAGTCAATTGACTACACATTTTTTGTGCAAAAAACTAGAAACCACACACAATATCAATAACATTTATTACACGCGTATATTTGACTACATAACTTTCAATTACTACACGTCATTGGAGTTCTGGCACCAGCACGACCATGCTACATTATCCATTTGTGCACTCGCTGCTGCCACAAGTCATGGTGAGTTTGTTGCAGGAGACGGCCAGGTTCCTCCTGCAGACCTACAACGCCGCATTTCCGGACTGCCCCGGCACGGTCAACTTCTGGCACATTGCATAGGATTACTCCAATATGCTCCGCCCCCTACAACGTGTACCGCAACCGCCTCTACGCAGGGTCTGCCTCACTGTACTCCTCAGTGAAACTTACCTCCTCAACAAGAAGCACGTCCGCTGCAATGAGGTGCGGTTGCTTCTCTACAGCAGTGCTGATACAGCGAGTGCTGGCTGGCGGCTGTGAGTCAGGCATGGTGCTCCTGTTCGCGACGATTCTGAGCATGGTCTCGCGCATGGTTCTGGTTCAGAATTTGGTTGATCTTCCTGAATTGACAATTCGTATATATTTTTTCTTGATGCCTCCTAATACCCAAAATATGTGTAGTGGTTTATTAGAAAGAGAGGCAAGCACACAAAAGTGATGGATGCGAAGTGTTAGTAAACCTATGCTCAGACTGTTCATTTTATGCTGCATGTCTTGTATATGATGGCATGTGAGAATGGTAAATATTTAGAAGCACATGCACTCCAATGGGTCCTGGTACTTTCCGTAGCCCAGATATGCTCTACAGCCTAGTGGCACACTCGCATACCTCATGTGTGTTTCTGAAGCTTTATATCATGTTCCGACCTGGTCCATAGTAATTGTTGTCATATGCTACAACAACTTCAATACCTTTCTAGATTCTTTTTGAACCAGCAGTAGTGCAGTACCATCTGTTTCACATTATGCCTCTACATTGTGTAAAGTGCTCACCAACCATATAATGAAATTCAAATAAAATGTGAACTTCAAAACAAATAAATGGCTCATATTTTATGTATTTCATAGTGGCAGCATACCCACTAGTTGGTGGAGCATTGGAAACCAGAAATTGGAATCACATGGGTTTCATCTACCGTGTGGATGACACGGGCACTAAAAGTGGGTAGTACAGACCTTTGCATCATGATGTAGAGTTGTAGACAGCCATAATTTATTGAAGTGCAGAAGTTTTATAGTGAAGTCCCGGTACAAATAAAAAAATAGAACCGCAACTGGTTAGCAAAAGGATACATGACCCAACCACATAATCTGTTAGTTATACGCAACCAAAACCAATTGAATAAAGCTCGTGCAACCACCTCCGGACTGCTACACCCAATGGCCATAAACTCCTAACCGTCCATACTATGCAGTAATGATTACGTACGGATTGACGTGGTGACCCTGTACAAAACATACACAGAATTTGGATAGTGTGATCTGTTAGAAACATAGTCATTTTGGCAATTCCAAATTCCCAATAGTAAGGCCGAAACTTGCACCCAGACATGCCCCTTACAGGTTGTGGTAAATTCCAACCAGCTAGTTCCCAAAAACAAATTTGTGATACTTGTTGATTGTGTCGGGTTGTACACTACATGGGCGTTTGTTGTGCTGCTGAAATCCTTGTTTATGCACATATGCTAGTGTTTTGATGATTAAAAAGGCTATAAAGATGCCTATGTAACTTAGCTGTATTAAATTATCATCGTTGTTGTGCGCGGGCTACCGATTTTGCCGAAGACGCGCCGGCCTCACTGCCCCTCCCTCACCGGAGCCGGGCAAAACTTGCTATAGTAGACAATCAGGAACTCGTCGTGCTAAGGCCCCATAGGACCAGCGCACCAGAACAACAACCGCGACCGATGAAGAGTAGCATACGTCGGAGAGATCCAACCTCCACACGCCCATCGATGATGCTAAAAATTAGTATCATGGATACAAAAGTAGATAACAATCAGAAGAGGGCATGTAGGATGCAACTCCTAACTCCCATACAGAACAACGGTCTATATCTTCATGCCCGTGCAGAAATGATATGTTTTTGACAAGTTCGCTATGTCATCTCCATTGTAGGCTATACTCTCACATAGTTGTTGACTTCATGCTTGGTCCGTCGGTGACCCTACCTGGAAAGTGACCGGCAAGCATGGATGAAGGTCTAGACTTCAGATGATTCTTCCCGCCTTAGCTTCATGTTCTGTGTGAGTATTATCAAAAGGTAGTTATGTGACACTAAACCATATAAACATGTAATCAATTATGAAAAAAATGCAAAATCTGATTAGAACGAACAAAAATGTCAGTCGCAACAACAAAAACAAAATTATCTCTCCATTTATCCGTCGCAACGCCAGAGAGAACATTCCAGAGGAGGAACAAACATATTACAGGCTTGGACGTTGGTTGCAGAGGTTAGTTTTCTACATAAAACCCAAACAAAGACGACCCAGCCCAAACACAAAGCTGCCCCACTCAACCGCCGCGCTCACAAAACCCACCCAGCGAACCAAAGCCACAAGCAAACCACACGCCATCGGCGGCCGACCCTGCCCGACGACAACGCCTCCTCGTCCACCACCACGGCCGTCGCAGCGCTGGCGCAGGCCGAGGGCGACCTCTCCTCGGGCCACCTCCGCGCCGCGCAGAGGCAGGCCCGCCTCGACCTGCACTTCGACCCGCGTCCTTCCTCCTCGATCGTCGTCACCTCCGTCCTCCTCGCCGATGCCGACTCCCCCCGCACCACGGTCCTCCACCCCCGAGGGCCACAAATCCGCTCTTGCCAGCGTCCTCGACACCATCCGGCGCCACTACAAGTCCCTCTCCAGATGCCTCCGCCCCGATGACTGGGGCTCCTCCTATCCCGCCGCTGCCACGGCGGTGCAGCAGGCGCTCCACCTCATGGTCGGCACCTATGCAGCTATGCTGCGCTCAAGGAGGAGCAGGAGGAACCGGCACCGCCGCCCACCGTTTGGACAACCTGCACCGGTTGCCAACTCCTCCATGCGTTCTACAAATAGTATGTGGGTTTCCTCCTCACTTGCCCCTTGTTCCGCCGCCGTTCCTCGCCTCCGAGGAGCCCCCTCCTCTGTCGCCCAAGAAGCACAAGGCGGAGAAGACGCTTGCTGAAATGCAGCTTCAGCTCGCCAAGAGAAAAGGGAAAGACCACAAGGCCCCCGAGAGCTCCTCCAGTGACGAATATGAAGAGCCAACGGAATGGAGGTGCAGGAGGAGTAGCCGGATAGTGATCACTGGGGGCAGATGGTTGTCGAGGACTCATACGTCTACAACTTCGACGCCAACCACGTTGAAAAATGTTTCAATAGAGGCCAGGTATGGGCATTGTATGGGGACGAAGATGGCATGACGTGGCAATATGCGCTAGAGGAGACAGCATCTCCATGAAGGAAGTTCCGAGCACAGATACGTTGGTTGGAGCACCAGCCTAACGGGAAGGACGGGAAGCCATGTGGGGCGTTAATGGTTGGGACAGTAGTCACGGTGCGGTATTCAGGGTGACCGGGTGCGGTATTGTAGCGGTGTCATGGGGAGGAGCGCCCATAGTCAGGACCCGGGGATGTAGCCATATCGGTGAACCTCGTTAACAAATCTCGGTGTCGTGCTCGTGTGATTGTTTGGTCCTTGGATGAGCAACATATGCCTCGGATTTTTCTAACAAGTGGTATTATGAGCTAGGTTGTTCGAAGGCTGTGAATTATTAATCTAGAGGAAGTATCAAGTTCGAGATGCAGTCGGTTTCGATATGGTTCTCTACGAGATTGGAAAAGGCAATTGGGAAGCGGGAGTCGACGAGATTGGATTGAAAGAAGCAGGAGCTAGACGTGCGGCGATCGGTTGGTGGACCAGTCGGGCGAGCGTATATGCTGTCCTCCAGGTCTGATCGTAGCGACGGCGCAACACAGCGGGCAGCAGCAAGACTCTCAGCGGCAGCGGCGTGTGTCACGAGACCCAAGGCCCAAGCGTGTAAAAGGACCAGGGGCGGCAGCTAGTGGTGCAAGATTTCTCGTCTCCGCAGTCACGTGAGACTTACGAGGTTGCTTAGCTTGCACACACACTTGACACTTAGATCCCTTGACAGTGGTGAAACTAGGGATTAAGTTCAACTTCGCTAGTCGCGACATGCAACCAAAGTTAACATGACAAAGACGTGAATGCCACACATTTGATTCACTATTGTTGCAAATATGATTAACAACTTTATTGCAAACGTCTGATAATGATAAACGAAATAGGCCTCCTGACTCATAGCCTTTACCAACAAAGGTTCCATACTTGGATATTACAAATTTATTCGACTCAAAGACAAGCTTATAGCCATCTCTACACAGAAGAGATCCGCTAACAAGATTTTTATTGACGGAGGGGACATAATGCACGTTCTTCAGCCGCACGATCTTCCCCGAAGTAAACTTCAGATCGACCGTGCCAACACCACGAACAGAAGCACTTCAACCGTTGTCCATCAGCACGGTTTAAGTCCCTGCGGTCTGATAAGACGAAAACATGGAAATATCACCGCATATATGCACATTAGCACCCGTGTCAATCAACCAGTCAGGAGAATGACATACTGAAAGAATAGTGAGAAATATACCATACCCAGCATCCTTCATGTCAGTGTCTCCAATGACAACATTAGCGGTCTTGCCGCCTTTCCCAGGATGACGCTTGTCATAGCGATTAGGGCAACTAGGAGCCCAATGATCAGGATCTCCACACACATGACAAGCACCTTTCTTCTTGCCATTCTTCTTCTTGAAGTTCGTGTGTTGCACAACCTTGTTCTTCCCATCAAACTTTGCTTTACCATCAAACTTGCCCTTGTTCTTGAACTTGTGGGGCTGGAAGTTCTGCTTCTGTACCACATTGGCACTAGATCCTCCCTCAATACCTCGAGCACGTGTCTCCTTTGCTCTCGCCTTTTCTTCCACATCAAGAGTACCAATGAGATCCGGAACGGAAAACTCCTATCTCTTATGTTTCAGTAAGGTGGCAAAGTTCCTCCATGAAGGAAGAAGCTTAGTGATGATACCGCCGGCAACAAACTTGTCCGGTAGCATGCAATTGAAGTGCTCAAGTTCTCTAGCAAATGAATGTATCTCATGAGCCTGCTCAACCACCGAGCGCTCTTCAGTCATCCCGTAATCATAGAATTGCTCCATGATGTACAGCTCAGTGCCGGCATCTGAGACCCCAAACTTGGCCTCGAGTGCGTCCCACATATCTTTTCCATTATCAATTGACACATAAGCATCAACTATGTTCTCTCCAAGAACACTCAAGAGCGCAGCCTTAAACAAGGTATCCATTTTCTGAAAAGCTTGTGCCTGTTGGGCATCTTGCTCTCCTTCAGGTTTGCCAAGAGTGGCGTCATAGCAACTCATGGTTTGAAACCATAAGACTGCTCTCACGCGTCACCTCTTATAGTGGATACCCTCAAACATAGGAGGTCTCATGGAAGCAGCAAAACCACTTGGGGTAAATTGCCTATAATAAGGTTTTTGGATTGTTGGAAATATGAGCAATTTACCGAATGATTTTATTGACAAAAATACTAGATAAAGCATGACTAAAATAGCAAATATAAAGCAAGTCATGCAATCTGACAGAGAGAAGGTAAACATCATCTGCATATATGAACTTGAGGTAAACACATCTAGAACAGACACTAGATGAAGTTGCTTATACGAAACAGAACCTAACATACGTAGGGCAGAAACTAAAGACAAGAACTGTAGGAGGACTTCTAACAGAAAGGAGAAGAACACGTACGGCACAGCAGCAGCAGAAGCGCTAGACTTGGGGTCGGTGTCCTCGCCTGCCATGTCGTCGAGGAGGTCATGGACGTCGGGGAAGAAGTCGTCGTCGGGGAAGTAGTCGTCGGCGACCGGATCGTCCGTGATGAAACAGCCAGTAGTCGCGCTGAGCGCTCCCGAAAAACCTTATCACCCTTCTCCCATACAGGACTCAAAAGGTGCGGTCTCGGAGGCCTACTGTCCCGACGTGCGGTGCACGCCGCAAGACGGGATGAGGAAGACAGCAGTAGCGCAGAGGTTGGAACTGTGTGGCGAGAGGAAGAGGACCTTCTGATGTGTCTCTCTGGAGAGGAGCGACCTCTCTTATATAGGCACAGGAGAGGAACGCGAACAGGCTGCGATGGGAGGTGAAGCAACGGAGGGAGGCGAAGTGAATAGGCAGCAGGCGAAGGGTGCGCCGTTCGTATTAATTATCCACTATCGCAAAAGCTTTTCAGCTCCCAAGTGACCTTTCGTATACCCGTAGTGCGTGGCAAAAATTAGACATCGGCTCGGCTCATTCCCGCAACCCGCGGCGCGTCGTGGCGTGGCGTGGCGTGGCGAGACGGGCGGCGGAGGAGGAGCGCGCGTGGATATCCCTCTTGTTCTCATGCTCATACAAGTAGGGAAAGAACCCCCCTTATAAGGAGGTCCTACTCCCACTAAACTAGCAATGTGGGACTAAACTTTTAGTAGTATCCCTTGCCTTGCACAAATGGGCTAAGTGGGCCTCTAGGATTTATTAAGAATTTTTGAAATAGTTATTGGGCTGCCCAAAATAGACTAAATTCCAGCAATGCACGAATGTGCAAGCGGTAATGATGCAGGGTGGAGCATGGTTGCAGTCGAACAACTCCGGTTGGGTCGGACTGGACAGTCTGACGGATCGACGTGAGTCGGTTGGAACAAAAGACGGTGGTAGAATCGGCGACAACGACACTGGAACGTGATGCCGGTGGTGACCGACTTCTGGGGCGTGGAAACACGTGTCGCAAGTCTCAGGGCTTGTGTGACTTCGACGAGACTATGGCGCAGGATCGATTCAAGGTGGTGTATACACGGAGCTTGAAGTTGATGAGGCGCAGGGGTGGACTGATCATCTAACATGGAGTCACGTTGAAGGTGGAGCTGGAGTCTAGAAGACTTCACTCGGTGCTGATTGAGGGGCTACGGCGTAAGTCGACAAAGAATCGAAGCCTATTCAGTGGGAAAAGCGAGTGACATGCAGTTCGGACTGGAGCCCAACGGTCTGATGGAAGCACGAAACTTGTCATTGGTCGGTGATGATTGATGGTACTCCGCAATGGGGGTTGAGTGGTGTGGGTTCGCGGCCCTTGAGACTCGCCGGGACAGCGGAGGCTCAACGCGGTAATAGCGGCGAGGTGTGCGGTATGCACGGGACATGGAGACGGGCCAGGGCTCTGGTGGTCATACATGTGGTGAGACAACTGCGAATTTGACTCGGGATGACTACAAGCAACGGTGGAATTCCTTCATGTTTCAGACAGGTGGTCAAGGAAGAGCGGTGATGTTGAGTTCAGGTAACTCTTATGTGTGACACCCAATATGTGAGTTGTTCACTTTCACGCAGGTCAGTGATCAGTGTGTAATGGCGTTGGACGGATACTCTGAAAGTTGGGAGCACAAACTAGAGTGACAAGGAACTTAATTTTGCTCGAGTGTTGACTGTGGTCAAGAAAAGAAGGGACTACAAGTTGCAGGTGGAGTGACATGGAGTCTTTGGAGTAGTAGCGATACTCATGGGATAACCTCACGTCCAAAGTACATGGAAGTTTGACGCATTGACGAATTCAAGATGGTGGAGAATATTCGCCAAGGTGGAGTTTGTTAGAGTTGTGTCCAATATTGTGTACAAGGTAGGTTACAGTTGGACTCTGAGTAGTATTGCGTTTAGGTAGGATATGGAGTCGTGTCCTAATAGGACACTTGTATCCTAGGCCTCTCTTATATAGCGGGGGTGGACACACGATGTAACCTATGCCAACATAATAGCACCGGAACGCAGGGGTCCGGCGGCATGTGCCGGTGTCCAGGGCGATCGGGTGCGGTATTGTAGCGGTGTCATGGGGAGGAGCGCCCATAGTAAGGCCCCTTGGATGTTGCCATATAAGTGAACCTCATTAACAAATCTTGGTGTCGTGCTCGTGTGATTGCTTGGTCCTCAGATGATCAACGGTATGCCTCGGATTTTTCTTACAGCTTTCGCATCAGACACTGGCGATGAAAGTCTCCGAGGATGAAGCCTCGACGCTGCCTCTGGTGATTCTTGGGAGCTTGACCCTGCATCCTTGTCTGCTGAATGGTTGCGCACCTAAGAGCAGAAGTGGCTTCGTTGTGATAACGTGACATGGCCGTTAGAGTGTTAAGATTCGAAGTAGTGTAGCAGTAGGGGAAGGTCACTTGGTTTGGTGTCAGATGCTGTGATGTTTGAAATTCCTAGATGGATATTCGCCTTCTTCAACTAGAGACTTAGATATCATGGATACTTGTGGCCGTTTAAATATTCAGAGTTCAGGGTAGTACAGTGTTGAGTTCTACTACCCGACAACATTACAGTGTGTGAAATGGATGATCTTCGTATATTGATTGATTGCCAACACTAACTACTCCGCTAATATGAATGAATGAATTTTAGGAAATTATTATGAGCTAACATGTTTGTCAGATCAGCATGTTTTCATTACTGTCCGAAGTTCTTTCGAAACAAAAAATATGCCTGGGCATCGTTTCTTAAATACCTCGAGATCCGTAACTTCGACCCGGCTGAAATTTTAACACGGTTTTCTCAGAATACTAGCTTCACTGCGCCCGAAGGAAAGCTCCAACCGACCTTTGAGGGAGCAACAAGCTCACGTGCCACGCCCTAAGGGTTGCTCTCCTTGAGCTTGTGATGCCCATGGTGTCCCCTGGCATTGCTTCTTGCACCAAAAATTCACATATATTCCATAAAAAACACCATAAAATTTTATCGTGTTTGGACTTATTTTGATTTGGATTTCTATTAAATACAAAAACATGCAAAAAAACTAGAACTAGCACTGGGTTCTAGATTAATAAGTTAGTCCAAGAAAATGACAAAAATTGTTCCCAATAGTATGTGGAAGTTGTAGGATAATGGCATGAAACAATAAAAAAATAGATACATTGGATACGTGTCAATATGCTAATTGTTTAGTTGTCCTAATGCTTATTGTAGATAAATTCTATCTTAATCACTCCATTCAGATAATTTTTTCTGCTAATCCATTGAAAGATCACGCAAACATTGCCTCGGCTCTACTAGATACTCACAATTATTTGCAAACATAGAACTTTGTAACTATGCATATAACATCAATCGTCTATACTTTTAAGTGATGACGTCATGTACCGATCTAACATTGCATAAAACTATAGGCTAGCTCATAGCTAACATTGTATTTATATGCTATCTAATACCATATCCAAACAATGCATATGGTCGTAAATATCATAACTTTACCTTTAAAATTACAATAGTTATTTACCATCAAATAAAAAAATACCTATAAAGTTGATACTTTTATTCAGAATATACTTGCAAGGCATATAGAGTTATTTCATATCACACAATGTTGAATAAGAGGCCTTCGCATTTGCGAGGGCCACTTTGCTAGTTTTGTAAAAGGGAAAAAGCTTGCTAAAAGTGAAGTCTGGACAAGGCCGAACAAAACTGTACATGTTTTTCTCCGTGAACATTTCAGATCGCACTATTCCTACAAGATCAAACTTGGCAATAAAGGTTCAATGGTAGCGTTAAACGTTTCAAATCGCACTATCCCTACAAGACTAAAATGTGTTGTGCAACACGAACAAGACGATGATGACTACCGGATCCAGACTTCAATTCGTGAGCTCCAACTTTTGTTTGGGATATCCTTCATGCGATTTATTCTGCCAATGGATGTGGATGCGGCCAATTTCAAGGCCCTACGTTTTTTTATTGTACTCAGGAGTGAGGTGTTAGTAACGTTGACATATCGTAAGGCAATCCATGAAACATGTGTACGTCTGCTTATATTGGAGGAGATCAACATTGTGTTCACTCATTAAGGGTTTTGATGCATACGTCCTATATTGCTAATTAAATAGTTTAGATAGGCAGAAATGAGAATGGGTATAGGGATAGGTGACTTTAGCTGCGTAGGGCTAGGTCGGTGCGTTCGATTTGTAGCACTCTTCGTTCCAATAAGCACTACATAGAAGTGGTCATTTTTTGGCTGGAGCATCATATTCCCTAATTGAATCTATGTTCTTTATCTTGCACTTCTGCCATGCTCATTCTCTCTAGACAACAATTTATATGTTCCTTGTGAGTGGCCTATTGGTAGGTTTTCAAGTGTGTTGTTGCTTCGGTGGTGATGGAATAATATATAGGCACGCAACACTAGCATGATGTAACTAGATTGGTCGATATATTCTATTATAAATATACTACCAATTGTGTGCTATCAATTAGTAATTATTTACAAGTATAGTTTGACTTTTAGCAAATGAATTGGTTTCATGAATAAAAAAAAGGGCAGCCCAGTGCATGTAGCTCCCGCTTGCGCATGGTCCGGGAAGAGTCCGACCACTTTGGGTCTATTGGACGCAGTCTTTCCCAGCATTTCTGTAAGAGGCTGTTTCCAGGACTTGAACCCGTGACTTCATGGTCACAAGGCAGCAGCTTTACCACGGTTCCATGAATATGTGAAAAACTTCCATAATATTTTATTACATTGCAGAGTATTGACGCATCATCTATGAAATGATGTACTTTTTGTACAGGAATCTTGAGAAGGATACTCGTGTTAAGTAAGGAGCCATCAATTTTCTAGCAGCTGATATGTAAGACATTCAATGGTCATTGCATCCTCAATACTATTGTAAACCTATGGAGCATTGATTGTTTACATATAAGTATAGATCTCTATCGTTGCATAACCAGTGTGGAAATGCTATTTTAGAGAAGTTAGCGCTAAAATGTATATTTTATTACTCCACAAGTCCAGATTTAACCGTCTGGATTGGTACTACATTGTTTGCCTTTTCTATGTACGTTATATTTTCCTATCCATGCGAGATTAGGTTTGCTACCCGTGCTAAGTTAATAACCTTGCACGGCAAAAATACCTTAAAGTTCAGATTTTTGAATTATCAAAAGTCAAAAGGATCTAATTTGACCAACCTTCCTATCAAAATTAAAGAAGAACAAAATGATTCGGATAATCATTCTTTAGTTCACGTGAAAGATGACAGAAAAATACATTCTCACTTAATGATAGAGATGCCAACACTAGAATAGCACAAACATCTTTTATAGGGAACTTTACCGGAATGTATTGGTTAAGAGTGATGTTGACAGGCATAGGGATTATTACAGAATCATGCGGCACTCATGGCAGCCTAAATCAAGATAAATGCAACCACCGACACATAATCAGTCTCACAGCTTTGAACTAATCCCAGTTCAAAACTGCTACGCTTATTTTGGATCGGAGGGAGTAGAAAAATTAGCTAATATATGTGCTTCCACTAGTAGAAAAAGGGTCAAATGTGAAGCACAATAGCGCCGGGGTTGGAATTTCAGCCGGCACTAATGTGTACACTAGTGCCGGTTCGTGGCGGCGATCAATAGCACCGGTTCGTGGCGAACCTTTAGTACCGATTCATGCCACGAACCGGTACTAAAGAGGCTGTGTCAGCCTGCGGTCAGGCTATGGCCCCACCACCACTATTTAGTGCCGGTTCGTACCATAAACCGGTACTAATGAGGTTATGGCAAGCTGTTTTTTAGTCCCACCTCGCGAAGTGAGAGGGACTAGGAACGGTTTATAAGCCCTGAGTGCAGAGATGATGAAGAAGAGGCTCAATGCTCACATCTACACTACTGAAGTTATAAAATTTGTCTGAAGAACGGTATCATGAACCAATCGCAGCATATAAAATTTGTCTGAAGTCAAATTTTGAAAAGTTTGACCATATTTATATGAGAAAATAGCAACATCTACACTACTGAAGTTATACAATATGAAAAATAAATTCATGGCACATCTCATGATATTCATTTCATATTGTGAATTTTGATAATTTTTCTATAAAGTTGGTGAAACTTTATGAAGTTTGACTTCAGACAAATCTTATATGCGGAGTAAAAAAGACCAGAGCGAGTATGACATTAAAATGCAAAGTACGGGCCCAGATCTGCCAAGAACGTGCAAAGAGTAGCCTTGTTCGACTTAAATGTACTCCCTCCGTTCCAAAATTCTTTCTTAGATTTGTCTAGATACGGATATATCTAATACGAAAATGTGACTTGATACATCCGTATCTAGACAAATCTAAGACAAGAATTTTGGGACGGAGGGAGAATTAATTTAATCATTTTCAAAATACAAAAGTGCATTATTACACCTATGTTTCAGTCGTAGGTATTTGGGATTTTGGGCTGAGGTTCGAGCAAAAAGGTGGAGCCCAAGAACGATAACCCAGTCATTGGGCTTTCGGGCTTAGGCCTTCAAGCCATATTATCCATGCCTTGGAGTATTCCCATCAACACAAGAAACTCAATACAAAGTGTCAACCATAAAGTGGGAAAAATGACCAATTATTGGATATTATGTAATGCGACTGCCCGACTAGTTGGTGGAGCATTGTGCACCTCGACAATGTTCTCATCGTAAAGCCATGGCCTCTTGAACTGGTGCCACTACAACGAGTACCTAGTATTTCGGACAACATATCACATGATAGGTGGCTAGTGACAAGAGTATTTGTCGAATTAATTACTTCCAAATGTCTATGTGGGTAATTAGTGTTTCCAGGTTCTTCGCAAGTAACGTTGGAGCAACTTTCAAGTGAATCAATGCCAGGATCCTTGTCTAATGAAAGAATGTATCATTCATGATATTGGTTGGAGTTCATGGACACATAAAACAATTGCTTATATAGAATTGAGAAATATTCATGTGTTGTTCTTTTTTTGCATCAAGATTCAAGGTCTTTGAATTGTTCCACAATTGACCACTTCTAGGATACGCATGAACATTGATCAAATAATTGGATGTACTGCAGTGCATCGTTTCATGTACAGGACTTGGCACCATAGCAGGCTATAACCAATGCAAAATCATGTTGTGTAAATCATCTTTACTTGTGCATGTTATTGACAAAAAGAACATACATACATGCAAGGAATATTAATTCACTGAGAATGCCAATTTATATCATGTGCTTTTAATTGCGAATGGAACAGGATCACTTGAATATGTGAACTGAAAAATGTGCTTAAGCTACTATTACTGAGAGTATAGAACAGATCTGATTGCTTTCTGAATGAGTGATTTGCTTTTATTATTTTATTTTATTTTTGAAAAGGAGCATTACCCTTGGCCTCTGCATAAAGCGATGCATAGAGAAATTTATTAACAAGAATAAAGTATGCACCAAAAAAGAAAACAAAAATCAAACCATGCTAATTGCAAGGATGGTGCAAATATTGTTAGGCTGATGTAAGATTAGTATCTTGTTAATCGTTAACATGGAAGTGGGCTGTGCTAATGCTCTTAGACTAGGACATTCACTACTTAGTTAAATATTCCACCAGATCAATAGGATACCAAGTAGCGAATATCCAATTTTGTGCCCGGGCTCATCTACAGCCGGTGAACATTAAATTCAAAAATAATTACAAAATCAAAAAAATTGCATGTAGGATGATTGAGTTTGTCAAGTGCGTGAAAAAATACAAATCATTTGGATCTCAATAGCTCTCAGCAAAAAAAAAGAGGGTCAGAAGAGTGCACAAACAGTAAACTTTTTCACATACCTCTAATTTTCTTTTTTGCCAAGAGCTACTCAAACATCCAAATGCTCTGAAATTTGGAATGAACATCACGCACTAAGTCATCTTTCTCCACAAAAAATCAGATTTTTTAAAATTTATTTAATATTTCTAATTATTATTTTTTACTCCCAGGCTCATATAAGCTTGGGAGTCAAAACACTGCTTTCACCAAGTAGTGCTTTGTTTTCCGCCTTACATATTGTAAGCTGGCCACTAGTAGGCAATTAAAGACTCTTAAGATACTTGTGCACCTGATATAAGTAGGATACTGCTACAATCAAGTTCAAATTCCTTAATCTGGTAGTAATTTTTTGATTACTAGTTTGATCTATAAGGGCATTTCCAACAGTCGACGGTGGATGGGGCTGCAGTTTATATAGCCGGCGGATGGTAATGGTGGGCGGCTGACGGACGGATGAAACCGGAGTAGGTTCCACGGCAACCGCGTGTCATTAATGTGGGCCGCAGACGGACCAACGGACGGCCGTGGTGTCGTTTGAACACGGAGCAGTTGCGTGCACCGGGAAACAGCGCAGGCGGCGCTCTCTCGGCGGGTGCTCCGCTTCAATGTCGGTGCCACTGAGAGGTCGCGTCTACTCTCGCCGGGCATGAATGTGGCACTGACGCGCTAGAGCGGCGCTGACCGTTTCTGGTGGGAAGCGTACATGGGTGTGGGAGGGGGGTTTTGTGGGCCAGGATGGAGAAGCGGGCGTGACAGGGCCGGACGCCCGCATAACCCACCTAATTTGTCTCTGACTTGCGGGATAAAGTACGTCCGAATCCCGCATAGCCCACCTAATTTGTCTCTGACTTGCGGGAGAAAGTACGTCCGGATCGCTCATCAGATTGATACAGGCCCGCGTTCAATGATGACACAACTTATCCCGACCGCGCAGTCCGAAGGCAAGGTTCATGGTGTACAGAAGCCACCACACCTCGCCGCAGCGAACGAGCTTGTAGCTGAGGAGGCAAGTTTCTTGGAAGTTCCGTATCGACTTTTGGCCCTACGCGTGCAGGACAGCATGGAGGTGAATGGAGGTGAATGGACTACGCGTGCAGGACAGCATGAAGTTCCGTATCGACTTTTGGCCCTACTTCGAGGTTGTAAACTTTGGACCCTTTCTGAAATAGTGGAGGCGGGCCATGAAATTTTGACTGTCCGGGATATTCAGATTCCGAGGTTGCTTGTTTCAACCTGTAGAGAACTAGAATAGGCCGTGCCACACAATTGCATTGATCGATGCATAAGACATGTATATATGATGTACAGGATAGAGCCACAACCTCGATGGGCCCAAGAAACAATATACATGCACACAATATATTCAACACCCCACCCCCGCAGTCGAAGCATCGCCAGAGATGCGGAGACTGGAACGAAACTCATCGAAGGTGGAAGTAGGCAGTGCCTTAGTCATCACATCGGCGAACTGTTGTGCGGTCGGAACATGAGAACCCGAATGCGTCCAAGGGCCACATGTTCGCGCACAAAGTGAATGTCCAGCTCAGTGTGCTTGGTCCGGTGATGATGAACGGGGTTGGCGGAAAGGTACACCGCGGAGACGTTGTCACAGTAGACAACTGTAGCCTGGGAGACATCATGATGCAACTCCTGAAGTAGTTGTGGTAGCCAGGTGCACTCGGGGACTGCTTTAGCCACTGCTTGGTGCTCGGCCTCCACGCTGGAGCGCGAAATTGTGGGTTGTCGCTTGGACGACCACGGGACTAGGGAAGGACCGAGATAGACACAGTAGCCAGAGGTCAGGGCAGCCAGCGCAATCAGCATTGGAATAAGCCACCATCTCCAGAGAAGTGGACGCCGTGAGAGTGAGTCCAAGAAACATCGTGCCACGGATGTATCTGAGAATCCGTTTTATGAGTGTCTAATGAGAGTCACGAAGGGCGTGCATGTGGAGAGACAACTGTTGAACATCATACTGTAGATCTGGCCGGGTGAGTGTCAGATACTGAAGAGCACAGACGCTGGACTGGTAGAATAGAGCATCCGACATGCGCGAGCCCTTGAGAGCGGAAACCTTGGCCTTCATGTCAACAGGACTTGCGATAGGGTGACAATTGAGCATGGCGGCATGCTCAAGTAGCTCATACGCATACTTCTACTGATGAAGAAAGAAGCCGCCGGGTGGCCAAACGACCTCAATGGCAAGGAAATAACGAAGAGCACCCAAGTCCTTGATAGCAAATTCGTCACACAGCCGAAGAGTGATCTGCTAAAGAAGGGTTGCGGAGGAAGCCGTCAGGACGATGTCGTCGACGTAGAGTAGCAAATAGGAAGGCGTGTCGCCGCGGTGATATACATATAACGACGCATCCGAGGAGGTGACCCTCAAGCCTAGTGTCTGAAGGAACCCGGTGATACGCTGGTACCACATGCGAGGTGCTTGCTTGAGACCGTATAGAGACCGGGACAACAAGCACACATGGCCAGGATGAGAGGCGTCGACGAAACCGGTGGGCTTCTCACAGTAAACCTGCTCCTCAAGGTGGTCAATAAGGAAGGCGTTGGAGACATCCATGTGATGAACCAGCCAGCCACGGGAGACCGCCAGCTGGAGGATGGTGCGGATCGTGCCCGCTTTGACAACCGGTGCAAACGTCTCAGCGAAGTCAACGCCAGCACGTTGCCGAAACCCATGGACCATCCAGCGAGCCTTGTAGCGCTCAAGTGTACCATACGAGTGGGTCTTATGACGGAAGACCCACTTGCCACTGATGACGTTGGCGCGAGAAGGCCAAGGAACCAGTGTCCAGGTACGGTTCCGCTGAAGAGCGTCGAACTCTTCCTACATCGCAGCAAGCCAATGAGGATCATGTAGGGCTACTCTGGCGGACGCAGGAATCGGAGATGGCTCGGTGGTGGAGGCAGCGAGGAGATACTAGTCGCTGGAGTACCGCAAACTAGGGCGGTGAACGTCGGCTCGAGCCCGAGTGAGGGGGCGAGATGGCAACTCCGGAATGAGGCCCGAGGGGTCAGCCCAGGGCGCCGACACCGGCAAGGTGGCCGACGAGGCAGCCGGTGAGGGCGCCCATGAGGAAGCCGCCGAGGCAGACACCAAGGACACGGGCGAAGGCGTCGAGAAGGTGGCCGACGAAGGGACGATGCGAGGCAGCCAGGAGGGTGCCGGCGGCGAGGCCGGTGGTGATGGAAAAGGCAGCGTGGGGGCGCGAGGCGCAGTCCCACGGCGTGAGGACCGTCAAAGCCCGGAGGTGGCCCGAGAGCCGGGCGGGGCCGTCCACTTGATGGGGTCGCCGAAGGGCCGCCGATGGCCGGCGGCGACAGGGCAACGAGAGGTACCTACTACTGAAAGGGAAACACCTTCTCATCAAAGTAAACGTGTCGGGAGGTGAATACTCGATGTGAGACAAGGTCGTAGCAGCGATAGCCTTTAGTGTTAGGTAGGTAGCCGAGGAAGATGCATGAGACGGAGCGGGGTGAAAACTTATGTGGCGCAGTGGTGGCGATGCTAGGATAGCAGAGACAACCGAAACTACGAAGCTCATCATAAGAGGGCGGTGCACTGAAGAGAAGATGATGAGGTGCAAAGTTCCCGCGAGTACGGCGGGGGCAGATGTTAACGAGGAGTGATGCGGTGGCGAGAGCGTCACGCCAAAAGCGCGGAGGCACATTGGCATGAAAGAGAAGCGTCCAAACACAGCCATTAAGAGTGCGGAGGACGCGCTTAGCACGACCGTTCTGTTGTGAAGTGTACGGGCATGTGAGACGAAAAGTCATGCCACGTGTGGAGAGGGGAGTGCGAACAACTAAGTTGTCGAACTCCTTCCCGTTATCTGTCTGAAACACAAGGATGGGGCGACTAAACTGTGTGAGAACGTAGGAGTAGAATGCGGCGAGAGTGGAGATAACATCGGACTTACGCCGCAATGGGAAGGTCCACACATAGTGCGAAAAATCATCAAGTATAACAAGGTAATAAAGGTAGCCCGTATTACCTGCAAATGGAGAGGTCCAAACATCACTATGAATTAACTCAAACAGGTATGACGTGACATAGAAAATGCCCTAAAATGAAGACGAGTATGTTTGCCGATGCGATATGCATAACAAGAGTGATCATCGATCTTATTACACATGAAAGAAGAACTACGAAGTATATGATGAAGGGTGGCGGGTTTGGGATGACCCAAGTGAGCATGCCAGAGATCCACACCCACTACTAGGGAAAAGCCTAGCAGCAGCGCGGGTTTTGGCCCTCTCAGTAGCACGGGTATCGGCGCTACTAATAAGGCGCTACAGCTAACGTATAGCAGTAGCGCCTGTTGACCCACGCTACTGCTACTGATGAATAGCTGTAGCGCTCTTCAGAAAACGGCGCTACTGATATTATCTGCAGCGCTTTTCAGCAGGAAGCGCTACTGGTAAGTCGGCGCTACTGCTAAATCCCCCCCCCCCCTCGCTACTACTAGTTTTATTAGTTTTTTTTCATGCATATTCGTTTTTTATTTGCTTTGTATTTGAATAGGCTTTATACAACAATATTTAGCATATCATCCACATACAAATGTAATCATAGCATATACATACAATTAGTCTCATCAAGTCATGTCATCATCATAATCATCATCCAGCACAAAGTGGTCTCTCGTCATCAATCTCGAAAATAGCAATACAAGTCTCGATTATTTGCAAATACATCGTCATCCATCTAAACAATGATATACGCGAGAATAGCTATCACTTTGAGTACATGAGTTCGTATCGCTCTCTCGCATTGGCGTGAACCTAAACTAAGTACTGCGTGTCGCTCGGAAACCGAAAACCGGTACACCTGGGCCTGACACTCTGGCCACTTGTCGTATATATACTCCTGGCGTACCACTTCTTCGCCATCTATGATCTATGCACCTGCATTGTCACATGAGTCGATGATATGCAACATATATAGTTGAGCAACAGAAAGAGACAGACTTGGCAAAAATAGAAACAATATATCATAAGCATAAATAACAAAGTTCATCGTACCCAAAATGACCTAACTAGACTGATTTTCGCTAGTCGAGGAGGAGGACGGTTTAATTACATCACAAATAAAGTTTCACCGTGCATAACTCAATGTTTTGTCATAAAAGAAAGTATGGACTAAACGGACACATTGTCATATATCGACAATCACTCCATCATGTCGTGCCATCCATCCATGTCAGGGAGATAGTCATCGAGCCTAGTGAAAGGCTTCATGTCGAGACGCTGAGAGGCTATCCATGTTCGGACGTCTTCCCGCGACATTTGTCCTTCTGCATGGAACATCCCTGTTTTTCTGACGACCTCATTCATGATGATTTGGGCAAGTTCGCGCTGGATGTTATAGAACTCAGCTCGAAGTCGATGATCCTCGATATCTCCTATGTCCTTTGTCCATTGCAAAATATGGGCATCGCCAGATCTAGGTGCCATGTGAAGGTTCTGGTGATCCCGTCTGTACTCCAGCATGTGGTGTAGGACATAGAATCCATCATTAAGAGAATCGTTCGGTTGCTGGATGCAGCAGAAGTCGGTCTTATGGCTGAAGGCGGCCCTGCCGCCCCTTCTCTTCTTGTCCCTAACCTCTCCACCCCTTGCTTGGTAGTAAAACATAGCACTGTCGAGAACATCTTTGATGTGGGTGTAATCCTTTTTGTGAATGTTCTTCGACGAGTCCAAGTAAAGAGCGTGGGAGAATCGGGGGTAGAGGATGATGAGGACGGCGCGCCCGCCACTGCGCAAAATAAGTACACCTCAAATTAATTAGCCTCCACCGTGCAAATGAATTATTGAAATCGAAGGAAGGATAGCAGCGCGGATGACTTACACGGGATGATAAGGCACGAGAATCGCCTCCTTGTCCTTATTGGCGAGCATGAAACTGACGATGTAATCCCTCGCGTATTCACGCTGCTCTGCACAGACTCCCAAGAAGCCCTCATGCGTGTAGTACGGGTCAGCGACACAGATATGACGTATCTGCTCAACCCCAATGATGTAGTTCATGTGCAAGGCATAAAGGCGGACAAACGTAAAATCCAGCTTCTTCACGTGAAACATGTCGAATATGTAATCGAATCGTAGGAAGAACTTATCCGCGGGGAAGCCGTCGACGTACGACATTTTCCGCAGAACGTTAACCACGTAGAGTGGGTATCCTGGATCTTTCGAGGCGATGAGGCCTTTCTCTACCCGCAGCACATCGTCATGAAGTCTCCTTAGATCGCCGAATCTGGCTCGTAGCGCTGTTTCAGGTAGGATTGGTCGACCGGGGATATGCCATTTATCAGCATCGGGGATATCTACACAGTCCTGAAGCCGAGGCTGCTGAGGCGGCTGGATCATAGAATCAGCTTTTTTGCCTTTCGTCGCTCTCTTACTAGGCTTGTTTACCACCGGATGGTCATCAATAATAAGTTGAGACGGTAATTCAGGCACCGACTCATGATGCTCAAACCCTGAGGAGGCGCCAGTATAGACATACTGTTCAGCGCCTTCGTCATCCTCATCCTCATCCATGGCGACGTCATCAGCGACTAATGGAGCCACCTGCTTACCCCGTCCGCTATCACCCAACCCGACACCCGACGCTAATTGGGTAGATGGGGTGTTGATGTTCATACCTTGCTGAGGCTGCATGCTCGTGGGTGTGCTCCCGGCCGCCTCCAGACGAAGCAGACTCTTTGGCCACAACAGGACCCACCCATTGCAACAATCACCAAGCCTCCGCGGGGTCTCGTCATCCCCCACTAGTATTAGAGGAGGCAAATTCTCGTGGCCCGGTTTGACACTGGCCACGGAAACCTTGAAGACGTTCGGGGGGATCGACCGGCTGTGGAACAATGGTTCCTTCGGCTCCATTATCGTCCCCTTCCCCACGCCCACCTTCTGTTCGCCGATGGTGTACAATATGGTGCACGGGGTTTCGTTGGCTTGCAAAGAAAAGTCTGCGACGTGAGACATCCGGAAGGCAACGAAAACGGGAGATTATACATTTATATTGAAGGGGGCCGGTGTGGCAGATACCGTGAGGGCGTCGAGCTCAGCCAAAGAGGAGGCACCACCGAGCACATCCGGTGCGGGAGCAGGTGTGGGAGCCGGTACGGGAGCAGGTGCGGGAGCCGGTGCGGGAGCAGGTGCGGCCAAGAAGTCAGCAAGGGGAAAGTCCTCTGCATTTTTTTCTGGATTTTGCCTTGTCCAAGTGTAAACGCCCGTCACCAAGGAAGTAGATATATCTGCAATCGCCTGTTTTGCGGCAGCTATCGCTGTTGCGACTGTCTGAGATGATTTCTTCTCAACCGCAATCTCAACCTTCTTGTCGATGCTTTCTTCAGTTAACCTCCGTCTTTCCTTTTTCTCCTCCGTGGTCTCACGGTAGTACTTCTTCCACGTGGCGCCGTCTCCGACACCGTGCACGCGTCCATACGACGGTCGAGTATCCACCGGTTTTTGTTTCAATATGTTCAATGCCCGGTTGAATGGAGTGTCCCACTTGGGCCTCGCCAATGCCTCAGACGGGAGTCGCTTTCGGCCGCAATCCAGTGCTGCTCTCTCTTCAAAAGGCACAAGGATCGTTTACAAATATGACTAACGTGTGCAGTCGAATTGATCAGAAACTAAAATTACCAGCAGTATCATGAACTCCGTAATGACCGGTGTTGTCTCGTAAACCTTCTTCACTGGGTCCCAACGGTGCCGGGCCCTTAGGACGTCACGCTCCTGCGGGACGGTGAAATCCGCCAAGGGGTCTGGGATTGCCCAGACTCGCGGCTTCCGCATCCTCCTTGGCCCATTTGGACCTCCTTCCACCGTAACCACGGCTTCCGAGGTGGTGGGTCCCAATGTTCCTCTTTTGAAGCCCCTTCATGTACTTAGAATTTTCTTTGGCAGCTTCGGCCTCGCAAGCCTCCTTGAATATTTGAAACTGCTCTTCCGTGATTGTCGGACTATCCTTTACAATCTCGGAGTAGGGTTCCCCGTCGTTGATCTTTGCTTTCACTCGATTTTTCCAGGCGGCCAAGCGTTGCTAAACTTGGTCATGGCGTGTTTGTTTATCTTCTTCATTGCCGGGTCCTTGTCTGGATCTTCATAATCCTTCTCATTCCGTCCCGGGAACAAGAATATCTGGTGAAAGTTATTTAGGAGGGAGCTCCTCATATTTTCTATCTTCTTTAGATTCTCATCGTTGATGGTGGCGGTTGTCCGTATGATGCAGCCTATTTGATTGCCGTTGCACGCGCGCGCTTCCTCGGGCGCCTTTGGCACAAAATTGCTGTCGTCCACCGTCGTGACCACCAGTCTAGTAGTCCTAAGTTTGTTAGGAACCCGTTGCCTCTTTGCTTTCGGTTCTACACCGGCTCCGCTCCCCGAGGCAGCACCGGTCTCAGTGCCGGTCTCGATGCCGGTCTGAATCTCAGCGCCGGTCTCAGTCTCAGCACCAGTCTGCGTGTCGGTCTCAGCACCGGTCTTCGTGTCGGTCTCAGTCCCCGATGCCATCGGTGGGCCCAGCAACAACATCTGTTGATCGTCGGTAAGGCTAAAAAATTCGTCTGCTGCCCGGTAGGCGTCGTCGCAATCACCAGAACCCTGTCCTTCATCGTTGCTAGCCATGTTTCCTATGATTAAATCTAGTCAATTAATTCTAGACCTAATAAAATGAATAACGACATAAAAAAGGACTATTATTTTGCAGGAATGTTGACTCCTTCCTGGTGCGGCAAATCCCGGGCACTCGATATGTCCTAGTTTGTAGCACAAGTCATGCCAAAATTCACGGGAAATTTCGGCATGACCTTTGCTAAAAAGTGGACAAATCGAGAACTTGAAATTTGCCGGAACAGAAATGAATCAACATTCCGGCAAACATAGGCCACTCAGCATCATTCCCTGGAAACAACAAAGCCACTTGGGCACAATCGAACAACTTCAATGAAAAGATATAACATGACCACTTCAATGAAAAATAAAATTTGCCTAAATTCTTTTCCTTGAAAAATAGTGGTCTTTTCAAAAATCAAAAACCTTTGCCAATCTACTTAACCTAGCTTGTTAATCCAACGAACCTAATTAACCTACCTATTTAACCTAGTTAGTTAATCTAGTTTACCTAGATAATTAACCCTAATTAAACTAGTTTAATGCAGCTAGTTTTCTGTCAAAGCCTAAAATAAATTTTTGCACTAATTAACCTGGATAATTAACCTAATTAAACTAGTTAACCTGACTAGTTCTCTCTCAAAGCCCTAACTAAGTTTTTGCATTAACCTAGATAATTAACCTAATTAAACTAGTTAACCTAACTACTTCTCTGTCAAAGCCCTAACTAAATTTTTGCCCTAACCTAGATAATTAACCTAATTAAACTGGCTAACCTATGCATGAGAGAGAGAGAAGGGGTGGGGGCTTACAGATGATGGCTCCGGTGGTGGCGACGGAGGCAGTGGGGCGAGGGAGGCAGGGGCGTCTCCGGTGACGGCGAGGGAGGCAGGGGCGTCTTCGGTGACGGCGAGGGAGGCAGGTGCGTCTCCGGTGACAGCGAGGAAGGTGGCGTCGACGGCGGCTCCAGTGGCGTTGACGAGGCCGCGCGGCTCCGTGGCGTTGGGGGCGGCTCCGGTGTCGTCGACGGCGCACGGCTCTGGTGGCGTCGACGTCGGCGGCGAAGTGGGGCGACGGTGAATCAGGGAGACGGCAGCGCGCGGGGTGGGTTGAGGGATTTGGGGGAGAAGTGGCCAGAGGGAAACGGTTTTTTGGTTAAGTCAAACTTAGCGGTAGCGCGTTTCGCAAAACGCGCTATCGCTAAGATAGCTATAGCGGTTTTTGCAAAACGCGCTGCTGCTATAGCTATGTAAATTTCTTCCTTTTTTAATTTCCTTTTTTGTTTCTATAGTGGGGGTCTAGGACACGCGCTGCAACTACGTTAGCTATAGCGCCTCCTACAAACACACGCCGCTATGCCTTCCTCCGTTTTTTCGCTTTTTCGTTTATTTTGCTTTACATTTTATTTTTTCCTTTCTCCTTTTTATATTTCTTTCATTTTCATTTACTTTTCTATTTGTTTTTCATCTTATTTTATTTCCGTTAGTAGTAGCGCTCTTCCCTGGAAACGCGCTGCTAATTATGCCCTAGCGGTAGCGCGTTTCTTCTAAGCCCGCTACTGCTATGCGTAGCCTATCATTCTGCCAATGGGAATATTAGTAGTAGCGCTTTCGCATCTACTAGCGCTACTGCTAAGTTTGTATCTGTAGCGCGGTTTCTCTTAAATCGCTACTGCTATATAGCACTAGCGCGCTTTTTTGACCCGCATTGTTGCTAAATTTCTGTGTATAAGGTTTTCCCTAGTAGTGACCGGTGGCAAGGGCAACAAGGGTGGCGGAGGTGGTGGAGGCGATGGAGTGGACCGGGTAGAGCTCGTCGGGGCTATCACCTTGGTAGAGTACCATCCGGGTGCGAGCGTCCTTAACAGAAAAACCACACTCGTCAAACACAACGGTAACAGGATTTTCACATGTAAAAGAATGGACATAGATGCTATGTCTCCAACGTATCTACTTTTCCAAACACTTTTGCCCTTGTTTTGGACTCTAACTTGCATGATTTGAATGGAACTAACCCGGATGATGCTGTTTTCAACAGAACTGCCATGGTGTTATTTTTGTGCAGAAATCGAAGTTCTCGGAATGACATGAAAATCCACGGAGACACGTTTTGAAAATCCCTGGGACTCCACTGACCTCACCTCCAACTCCATATATTCACTTTCGGGGAGAAAAAAATTCAGGAAGAAGGATTCATCGCGTTTTACGATATGGAGCTGCCGCCAAGCCCTAATCTTCTTCAGGGAGAAAAATTCAGGGGAATATGTCGCCATCGTCATCATCAACCATCCTCCATCGCCAATTTCATGATGCTCACCGCCGTGCGTGAGTAATCCCATCGTAGGCTTGCTGGACGGTGATGGGTTGGATGAGATTTACCATGTAATCAAGTTAGTTTTGTTAGGGTTTGATCCCTAGTATCCAATATATTCTATGATTGATGTTGCTATTGCTTTGCCATGCTTAATGCTTGTCACTAGGGCCCGAGTGCCATGATTTCAGATATGAACCTATTATGTTTTCATGAATATATGTGAGTTCTTGATCCTATCTTGCAAGTCAATAGTCACCTACAATGTGTTATGATCCGGCAACCCCGAAGTGACAATAATTGGGACCACTCCCGGTGAGGACCGTAGTTTGAGGAGTTCATGTATTCACTAAGTGCTAATGCTTTGGTCCGGTACTCTATTAAAAGGAGGCCTTAATATTCCTTAGTTTCCAATAGGACCCCGCTGCCAGAGGAGGGTAGGACAAAAAGATGCCATGCAAGTTCTTTTCCATAAGCATGTATGACTATATTCGGAATACATGCCTACATTACATTGAAGAACTGGAGCTAGTTCTATGTCACCCTATGTTATAACTATTGAATGATGAATTGCATCCGACATAATTATCCATCATTGATCCATTGCCTACGAGATTTTCACATATTGATCTTTGTTTAGTTACTTTTCTGTTGCCACTGTTACAATTACTACAAAACTTCTACTATTACTTTTGCCATTGTTACTGTTACTTCCATACTACTTTGCTACTAAATACTTTGCTGCAGATATTAAGTCTTTCAGGTTTGGTTGAATTGACAACTCATGTGCTAATACTTGAGAATATTCTTTGGCTCCCCTTGTGTTGAATCAATAAATTTTGGTTGAATACTCTACCCTCGAAAACTGTTGCGATCCCCTATACTTGTGGGCTATCAAGACCTTTTTCTGGCGCCGTTGCCGGAGAGCATAGCTATATTCTTTGAGTCACTTGGGATTTGTATCTGTTGATCACTATGAGGAACTTGAAAGATGAAAGAACCAAGATTTTTCCCTCAATTACGAGGGGAGGTAAGGTACTGTCATCTAGCTCTGCACTTGATTCACCTTCTGTTATGAGTAAATTTGTGACACCTACACCGACACCTACTATTTATTCTGATATGTCGCATGTTATTGATGATGCCACTTCTCCTATGCATGATGCTTATGATGAAACTACTTCTCTACTTGATAATATTGTGCCATTAGGTCAATTTCTTGATGAACAACTTGCTAGGGTTACAGAGAATCAAATTATTGAAACTAATAACATTGCTGAAAGTGATGATGTAGATTCTCCTCCTAGATATGAATTGGCTGATGTGCCTGACGGTTATGTTATGGATAAAGAAACTGCTAGAGACCTTTTTGCTTGCAAAGATAGATATGATCTTGAGAAACTGTTAGCTGAGCTGAAAGAAAAGTCTTTGAATGCTAGAATGAAATATGACCCTGCTTTTGCTACTTCACCTATCTGTGTTACTGATAAGGATTATGATTTCTCTATTGATCCTGAGTTAATTACTTTGGTTGAATATGATCTTTTTTATGGCTATGAATCTAAAACTGTTGTGGCACATCTTACTAAATTGAATGCTATAGCCACCCTATTCACTCATGAGGAAAAAAATCGTTACTACTATATCCTTAAATTGTTTCCTTTCTCATTAAAGGGTGATGCTAAGATATGGTTTAATTATCTTGCTCTTGGTTGTGTGCGTAGTCCCCAGGATATGATTTATTACTTCTCTGCAAAATATTTCCCCGCAACAAGCTGCCTTAAGGGAAATATATAACTTTGTGCAAATTGAAGAAGAGAGTCTCCCACAAGCTTGGGGGAGGTTTCTTCGATTACTTAATGCTTTGCCTCATCATCCTCTTAAGAAAATGAAATATTTCATATCTTTTATAATGGACTAATCGATGCTTCCAGAGACCACCTGGATAGTTGTGCTGGTTGTGTTTTCAGAGAAAGAAATGTTGAGCAAGCTGAATTGCTAGTGAATAATATATTGAGTAATGATAATGATTGGACACTTCCTAAACCAACTCCTAAGCCAACTCTGAAGAAAAGGGGTATTCTATTTCTCAGTCCTGAAGATATGCAAGAGGCAAAGAAATCTATGAAAGAAAAAGGTATTAAAGGTGAAGATGTTAAAAGTTTACCACCTATTGAAAAAATAAATGGTCTTAATAACCCAACACAGGTAGTAAAGGTAAATTCTCTCTATAGATTTGATGAAGGTGATATCCCTCCTTATAATCAGCTAGCCAATGCTTGGATGAGTTTGATAATTTTATTGTTAAACAAGAAAACTTCATTGCTTATGTTGGTAGACAATTGAAACGTAATGCTTATATGATTGAAAACTTCAGTGATTATATGTCTAGAGTTAAAGGTGACCTTAAGCTTATTAGTAAACATGCATCCATGGTTACCACTCAAGTAGAACAAGTACTTAAGGCACAAGATGATCTGCTCAATGAATTAAATAATAAGAATAATGATAATGTTGTTAGAGTTATGACTAGAGGTGGTAGAATGACCCAAGAACCTTTGTATCCTGAGGGCCATCCTAAGAGAGTTGGGCAAGATTCTCAAAGAACTAATTTTGATGCACCTAGTCCTTCTAAGAAAAAGAAAAAGAAAAATGATAGGACTTTGCATGCTTCTAGTGAACCTATTGTTGACACACATGAGAATCCTAATGATATTTCTATTTCTGATGCTGAAACACAAGCTGGTAATGAACATGAACCTAGTGATAATGTTAATGATGATGTTCATGTTGATACTCAACCTAGTAATAACAATGATGTAGAAATTGAACCTGCCGTTGATCTTGATAACCCACAATCAAAGAATGAACGTTGTGATAAGAGAGACTTCGTTGCTAGGAAGCACATTAAAGAAAGAGAGCCATAGGTTCAGAAACACATGCCTTTTCCTCCTAAGTCATCAAAGAAAAAGGATGATGAGGATTTTGAGCGCTTCGCTGAAATGATTAGACCTATCTTTTTGCGTATGCATTTGACTGATATGCTTAAAATGAATCCTTATGCTAAGTATATGAAAGATATTGTTAAAAATAAAAGGAAGATACCGGAAGCTGAAATTTCCACCATGATAGCTAATTATACTTTTAAGGGTGCAATACGAAAGAAACTAGGAGATTCAGGAGTACCAACTATAGCATGCTCCATTAAAAGAAACTATCACTAGTAGAAAAACACCTAATAGTCTCGGTTCGTAAGGGTCTTTAGTCCCGGATCGTGAACCAGGACTAATGGGTCGTTACTAATACATCCACCCATTAGTCCCGGTTCAAACACGAACCAGGACCAATGTGCCTCCACGTGGCCCTCTGTGCCGAGCCCAGTCAAGGGGCCTTTGGTCCCGGTTGGTGGTACCAACCGGGACCAAAAGGCATCCACGCCTCAGCATTCCAGTGGCTGGGTTTTTTTTTGAAAGGAGGGGGGTGGGGGTTTTGGGGGGTTAATTTAGGTGTTTCATATATTGTGTTAGCTAGCTAATTAATAGAGAGAAGTTTCCTCTCTTATGTCTGTGTTTGGTCGACGCTACGTACTATATATACATAAGTGATCGAGAGAACCATTGAGTACAGAAGTTCGTCATGCATACCGAGAGAAGTGATCCATCGACCTCTCCTTCTCCGAGAGATTGGTCGAACAACAAGTTTTCGTATATCATGTATCCGACGCTACTGGCTACATACTTGTACAATATGTATAAGATCTCTTAATTACAATCCCCTAGTAATTGAAATCAATTTCCACATGGTATTCTCCAGCTTTATTGATGACGTGGTCAAGAAAGAATCCCACCAATTCCTCTTGAATTGCTTTCATGCGATCTGGTTCTAGGAGTTCATTCCGCATCTGCCACATCTAATTTGAAGAAGGGGGTTAATTAATACATATATATGAATGAAACTCAACAGAAATGATGGTGTAATAAAATGAAATTTTGAATATTATTGCTTACGCACTTCATATTGTCTTTTAGAGTAGCCCCGCTTGTTTTTCAAAGTCGCGTTGTGGATGAACTCGCACACGTAGTATCCACAGAAATCATTCCCTTCTTCCTGCCACAAGCACTTTACGAGAAATAGAGGTCAATCAAACTGATAATGAAGCATTATAAATGGCATTGATGAAAGTATAGCTATAGAATCAACGGGAGATGCGCCCAACTAGCTAGCCAGTAGTACTTACTTTCAGGTATGTATATCACAGCTCCTTCGGCAGTCCCGGAGCTTCTGCGGTGAACTGTTTACAAACCCTGCAAGACAAAGAAAATAATTATTATTACTTGAGATATCAGGAAATGAACAAAAAGTTGCCGATATGGTGCGATAATGATCGATTGAACTTACTTGTTGAGCAATTCAGTCATGTCTACATAGGTTACGGGATCTTTCCGTCTCGAGTCTAAGACGGTTACTAGTCCCCGCTCAAGCTTAATCTCCAGAAGAACATAGTGGTACCTGCGCACACATGCATAACTCATCAGTTACATTACTATAACCTCGCTCGAGTAATAAGGGAAACCGAAATATGCACAGGACAGTAACACTCACTTGCCGTTGTAAGGAAAGAGTATGGTATCTTTGTTTTGACTTTTGATCAACGATCGTAGCAAGTTGTCCCCGGCCTCTTTGACGTCCTTTTTAACCAGAAATTCATCTATGATATTTGTGTTAATGAACCCAATATCATAAATTTCTTGTTTTTTGCACTCGACGATCTTCAATCTGCATAATATATTGAGGATAATTAATTATAAATACATGAAATGAAAGAGCCGACCTATATATAGAGACTTAATGACAGAAATAGTACTTACAGACAGTAGCAAAAGACCATTAGTTTATCGAGGGCCTTTTGATTGAAGAACACGAAGAACTCATCAAATGGAACAGTCAACAGATCATTTGCAATGAGGTCGTGCTCCTCTTTAATATTCAGATACAAAGCATTCGTACCCCCAGACTCTCTGCAGGTTTCCATGTACCAATTATGGAATCTTCACATCATTGTTGTTAGAGATTTTTCATCTTTGACGAGAGGCTTCCCGTACTCGTATCTGTGTTCGTCCACCTCCAAGATATCAGGAAGTTGATCATCAGGCAGGTAATCTGCAAGATTGCCATAACTGGCCACCGTCCCCGGAGCATTAGACACATTGAGTGGGGGGCACGATTGATGTGCTTGTTCGCCGAGCTGGGCAATTTTTTCCCCTTTGCTCGTTCTTTTAACCTTTTAGCACTGACAGTAGTTCCCGACCGCTGGGCTTGGAGATATGTCTGTTCAGTAATGCGCTCATAGTTGGTTCTCGGCGGAGACTTTGGTGGTTTCCTCAGGGTATCGATAGTGCGCTTTGCTTTCAACAGATCTACCTTCTCCTCCAGAGGTGGATGTCTCTTTGCTTTCACCCCTTCAAAGAACTCCTTCACGTGGGTCCGCACAATCGTATCGTTTTCCTCCTCGGTCCTCTCGTATAGTAACTTCGCTAGAGGCTTGAGAGGTGGACCGTATCTGTATTGCCTCCCGCCTCTGGTTGTGCTGCTAGACGCCGGAGCAGACGGAGCGGCTGCGGCGTCTGACTTCTTTCGTGCTTGCTTACGAGGCGGAGGAGAAGGAGTACGACGCGCCGGAGCAGCCAGGGCGGCTGCGGCGTCTGACTTCTTTCGTGCTTGCTTACGAGGCGGAGGAGAAGGAGTACGACGCGTCTCAAGAGCACCGGCGCAGGCGGAGAAGGAGGCAGAGTGCCGCCACGCGCCGGAGAAGGAGGCGGAGTGCCGCCACACGTGCCCTGATCGTCACTCGCCAGAGGAGGAGGCGGAGTGCCCTGACTCGCCGGAGGAGGAGGAGGAGGCGGAGGCGTCCAGTTCGGAAGGTTGATGAGCTCCTTCCGCCATAGGCATGGAGTCTTCAGAGCAGAACCCAGCCTAGTCTTCCCTTCACCGGTAGGGTGGTCAAGCACGAGGTCCTCAAATCCCTCCGTTATTTCATCCACCATCACCTTAGCATATCCTTCTGGAATCGGCCGGCAGTGATAAGTTGCTCCGGATCCAGTAGGATAAACAGAGCCAACAGTCGCCTTGACGTTCAAATTCATCCATCGCGCCATAATGTGGCAATGTTGAGACTCCGTGATAGCATCCACGGGATAGCTGGCAGCAACCGTCAAGACATGCTCTGGCTGAAGCAGCTCGGTGGAAGCCACGCTGCTTTTCCGCTGAGATGGCGGGGTAGCTTCGGGGGAAGCTTCGGCAGGTCGTTTGCTGCGATCTGCTGCTTCTAGTTCCTCTTCTCATTCCTCTAGCCCCATTACCCTTTCGTGCAGCGCTTGCAGTTGGCCCTGCTCCAGTTTCTTCCTCCTCTCATGGGTTTTGTAACCCCCTGCGTCCGGAAAACCAACCTTCCACGGAATGGAGCCTGGCATGCCTCATGTCCGTCCAGGGTGCTCAGGATTCCCGAGGGCCATTGTGAGCTCGTCCTTCTCCCTGTCTGGTACGAACGTCCCTTTCTACGCTGCATTGATATAGTGTCGAAGGTTCTTTACTGGTATTTCCAGTTGCTCGTCCGTCCAACGGCACATCCCTGATACAGGGTCCAAGGTTCCGCCAGCCCCGAAGAACCAAGTCTGGCAACGGTCTGGCCATCTCATTGTCTCTGGTTCGATCCCTTTTTCAAGCAGATCATTCTCCTCCTTGGACCACTTAGGCCGGGCTTTGAGGTAGCCACCTGACCCCGTGCGATGGTGAAGCTTCTTCTTCACAGCATTTTGCTTGTTTGTCGCCGACATCTTCTTACTCTTTTCCGATGTCTTGTGGGCCACAAATGCGGGCCAGTGATCTTTGATCTTCTCATATTTGTCGATGAATTTTGGTGCCTTTTTTTTTCGACAAAATGGTTCAACTCTTTCCTCCACCTCCTGAATAGGGTTGCCATGTTCTTAAGAGCACAAGACTTGATTAATTTCTCTTTAACTGGCTTCTCTGGATCCTCCTCTGGCGGTAGGGTGAAATTTGCCTTCAGCTGAGTCCAAAGATCCTCTTTCTGCATATCATTGACATAAGACACCTTAGGGTCGTCCTTAGGCTTATAACATTGCTGGATGCTGATCGGCATCTTGTCCCTAAAAAAACTCCGCACTGAGCAGAAAATGCATTCTTTGTCCGGATGGGTTCAATCGGTTCGCCGTCAGGCACGATTTCTATGATCTCAAACCTTTCATCCGAGCTCAACTTTTTCTTCGGGCCTCATCTCCTTACTTAAGTTGTGCTCTATCCGGAGGGCTAGAAATTAAAAGGAAGAAAGACGAGAGTAATTGACATGTGTACATATACCAAAACAATGAATGCATCAATTAACTAGTCAGCACGGGCTTAACTAATATATATATACCTGGACGGACTCGGTTCGGTCACCGGAGCAGTCAGCACAGTCTCCTTCTTGTACCTCCACTGGGTCATCACCGGAGCCATCATGAACATAGCCCTCTTCTTGTACCAGCATTAATGGGCCGGAGCCATCATGAACATAGCCCTCTTCTTCACCCAGTCCTTCCTGACCAATGACGTCGTTGAAAAATGACGCAATGACATCAGTTCCTTCTGCGATCATCTCCCCCAACATCGCTTCTATTGCTTCGTCTCGGTAGTGCTCCATAGTTTCTGAAAATATTTCCAACAAGTCAATTATTATTCAAACATGGTATAGATGGATATATATTAGTGGCAAACGTAGAACTAGCTAGCTAATCACAATAAGGAATCATGTTAGTGGCCTCGACGCTGCTTCTCTAGGGTTTGGGATCGCCTCGACACAACGCTTCAAGGGTTTGGGGTCGCCTCGACGACAACGCTCTTTTAACTTGGTAAATTTTGGTGGCCTCGAGTGTTTTGGTCGAGCGAGAGGGCCGAGGGGGGTGCTGCCGTTGTATAGGTTATCATGGTCAAGAGGGGGTATATATATCGACCGCCCCTCATGTCAAAGTTATCTCGAGGGGGCGGTGGGTGTGAAGGCGAGCAGCCTGACGGCGACAGACCCGATAAAGCATAAGAAAACGATGAAGAAATAAAAAGAGGAGAATAAGAAAGGAATAGAGGAGAAGATTGAAGAAAAAAAAGAAGAAGAAAAAAGAGGAGAAGAAGAAAGGAATAGAGGAGAAGAAGAAAAAATAGATTTTTTGTATTTCTTCTTCTTCTCCTCTTCCTTTTCTTCTTTTTTGTTCTTCTTATTTATTTCTCCTCTATTCCTTTCTTTCTTCTTCTCCTCTTCTTTTTCTTCTTCTCCCTCGAGAAAGGAAAATAATTAAGGAAAAGGAAGAAAAGAGGAAGAAGGAAGAAGGAAGAAGAAGAAGAAAGGAATAGAGGACAAGAAGAAAAAATAGAAAAAAAATTCTATTTTTTCTTCTTTTCCTCTATTCGTTTCTTCTTCTCCTCTTCTTTTTCTTCTTTTTTCTTCTGCTTATTTATTTCTCCTCTTCTTTTCCTCTCCTCTTCTTGTCCTTTCTTCTCTTCTTATTTTCCTTTTTCCTCTCATTCTTTTTCTTCTTCTTCTTCCTTCTTCGTTCTTCCTCTTTTCTTCCTTTTCCTTATTTTACTTTTTCCTCTACACTAACCTAATTAAAATGCACTAACCTAAAATCGATATCTACTAACAACCTAAATAAAAAATTAATACATATATGAAAAAACATATATAAACAAAAAAATGCTATGAACATTATATTCATACATACATAGCCATTAATTATATAAACAAAAAAATGCTACCACATACATATATACATTAATTATATATATGAAAAAAATGCAATGAACAAAAAATACACATGTATGTATGAAAAAAAGCACTGAACATAGAGCCTCGACGGCACAGCGGCTCACAACGGGGGCGGCCGGCGAGGGCGACGGTGGCGGCGGTGAGGGCGTCGGCGACGACCACGGTGGGCCGGGGCACGGCGTGGCCGGTGACGACGGCGAAGGTGACGGCGACGACGGGCGCGGGCGACGACGACAGCGTCGGCGGGGGCGGGCAGACGGCGTCGGGGCGGCGGGCGGCGTCGGGGCAGCGGACGGCGTCGATCTGGGCAGCCTGGCGGCGTCTATGATCTCGGCGTCGTTTGGCGGGCCGGGGGCAACTGGCGATGTGTTCGTTTGGCGGGCCGGGGACAAGTGCTGTATATATAGCAAGAGCATTGGTCCCGGTTCGTGAGTCCAGGCGGGACTAATGCCCCCTTTAGTACCGGTTGGTACCACCAACCGGGACCAAAGGCCTCTTTTCAGCAGCCCAAAGGGCGGGGAGCGGCGACCTTTGGTCCCGGTTGGTCGCACCAACCAGGACTAATGCCCCCCCTTTAGTCCTGGTTGGTGCCACCAACAGGGACCAAAGGACCCTGTGCTGCCCCCATCGGGGCCAAAGTTTAGTCCCACCTCGCTAGTTGAGAGGGGCGCGCAGTGGTTTGTAAGCCCCACTACAGCACCCCTCTCGAGCTCCTCTCGACCGTAGGCATGCGGGCCTAATTGCTACTGCTTTGCCTGATGGGCCTTCTGGGCCAACTGCGGGCCTGAATCCTGGCCCATGGTAGGGTTTCTAGTCGTATTCAGGCCGTGGGGGCCCAGTAGGAGGCATTTTTTGTTTTCTTTATTGCTTTATTTATTTTATTTTGTTTTCTGCATTATTTATTTTCTTTTATTTTTTGCTTTATTTTTTAGTTCTTTTTGCTTTTAGTTCTAGAAAGATTATAAACTTTCTGTTAGTGCCATTAGTTTTCAAATTTGAAAACATTTTTTTTTGTTTTTTTGTTTTCTTTCTTGCTTTATTTATTTTATTTTGTTTCTACTTACAACAAAATACTTATTGTTGCTATTTTTAATTATTACGAGGACCGAACCATAAGACATTAAAGCATTTCAAATGAACTATGAAAAAGTTGAAAGTTGGCATGGTATCATAAATTCACCCACATATATAGCATGTGCATGTACAAAACAGACAATGGTATCATACTCGTGTGTTACAAAGTTGGCATGGTATCATCATAATAGTTGCGGGAGAATGTCTTCACTTTTTCTTCGCTTGTGTCATTTGCTTATTGCGCCGTAACCATGGATAATCTTCATCGCTTATCAGGATGCTGGGGTTAGCCTTGACTTTGAAGGGAGGAATTTCATGAAACTTTTCATAATCTTCAGACATGTCTGTCTTGCCCTCCACTCCCACGATGTCCCTTTTTCCTGAAAGAACTATGTGGCGCTTTGGCTCATCATATGATGTATTCGCTTCCTTATCTTTTCTTTTTCTCGGTCTGGTAGACATGTCCTTCACATAGATAACCTGTGCCACATCATTGGCTAGGACGAACGGTTCGTCAGTGTACCCAAGATTTTTCAGATCCACTGTTGTCATTCCGTACTGTGGGTCTACCTGTACCCCGCCTCCTGACAGATTGACCCATTTGTACTTAAACAAACTGTTGGAAATATGCCCTAGAGGCAATAATAAAAGGATTATTATTATATTTCCTTGTTCATGATAATTGTCTTTTATTCATGCTATAACTGTATTATCCGGAAATCGTGATACACGTGTGAATACATAGACCATAACATGTCCCTAGTGAGCCTCTAGTTGACTAGCTCGTTGGTCAACAGATAGTCATGGTTTCCTGACTATGGACATTAGATGTCATTGACAACGGGATCACATCATTAGGAGAATGATGTGATGGACAAGACCCAATCCTAAGCATAGCACAAGATCGTGTAGTTCGTTTGCTAGAGCTTTTCCAATGTCAAGTATCTCTTCCTTAGACCATGAGATCGTGTAACTCCCGGATACCGTAGGAGTGCTTTGGGTGTACCAAACGTCACAACGTAACTAGGTGACTATAAAGGTGCACTACAGGTATCTCCGAAAGTGTCTGTTGGGTTGACACGGATCGAGACTGGGATTTATCACTCCGTATGACGGAGAGGTATCACTGGGCCCACTCGGTAGTGCATCATCATAATGAGCTCAAAGTGACCAAGTATTTGGTCACGGGATCATGCATTACGATACGAGTAAAGTGACTTGCCGGTAACGAGACTAACGAGGTATAGGGATACCAACGATCGAGTCTCGGACAAGTAACATACCGTCTGACAAAGGGAATTGCATACGGGGTTGATTGAATCCTCGACATCGTGGTTCATCCGATGACATCATCGAGGAGCATGTGGGAGCCAACATGGGTATCCAGATCCCGCTGTTGGTTATTGACCGGAGAGCCATCTCGGTCATGTCTGCATGTCTCCCGAACCCGTAGGGTCTACACACTTAAGGTTCGGCGACGCTAGGGTTATTAGGAAGACTTGTATGTGATTACCGAAAGTTGTTCGGAGTCCGGGATGGGATCCCGGACGTCACGAGGAGTTCCGGAATGGTCCGGAGGTAAAGATTTATATATGGGAAGTTGTCATACGGACACCGGAAGGTTTCGGGGCATATCGGTATTGTATCGGGGCCACCGGAAGGGTTCCGAGGGTCCACTGGGAGGGGCCACCCCTCCCGGAGGGGCCACATGGGCCGCGTGGGGCAGGAGCCAGCCCCTGGAGGGCTGGGCGCGCTCCCCCTTGGGCCCATGCACCTAGGGTTGGGGGGGGGAACCCTAGAGGGGGCGCCCCCTTGCTTGGGGGGCAAGTCCCCCCTCCCTGGCCGCCGCCCCCCCTCTAGATCCCATCTAGAGGGGCCGGCCCCCCTTGCCCCTTCCCCTATAAATAGAGGGGTGAGGGGAGGGCTGAACACCCAAGCCAAGGCGCAGCCCCTCCCATCCCCAACACCTCTCCTCCTCCGTTGTGTGCTTGGCGAAGCCCTGTCGGAGTACTGCCTCTCCACCATCATCACGCCGTCGTGCTGTTGCTGGAGCCTTCTTCCTCAACCTCTCCTTCCCCCTTGCTGGATCAAGAAGGAGGAGACGTCGCCCGTACCGTACGTGTGTTGAACGCGGAGGTGTTGTCCGTTCAGCACTTGGTCATCGGTGATCTGAATCACGGCGAGTACGACTCCATCATCACCGTTCCCTCGAATGCTTCCGTACGCGATCTACAAGTGGTATGTAGATGCAAACTCACTCCCTTGACTCGTTGCTTAGATGAACTCATAGATGGATCTTGGTGAAATCGTAGGAAAAATTTTAATTTTCTGCAACGTTCCCCAACACAATGGGACCTTAAAATCATGTTCGTAGTCAAGTTCCCATATGTCCACTATGTAACCATAATATGTGTCCTCTCCCCTCTCGGTTGTTGCATCAAAGCGGACACTGCTGTTTTGGTTGGTGCTCTTTTGATCTTGGTCAATCGTGTAAAATGTATTCCCATTTATCTCGTATCCTTTCCAAATCGTAACAGTCAAAGATGGTCCCCTGGACAACAAGTACAGCTCATCAGAAACAGTGTTGTCACCTCTGAGAAGTGCTTCCAACCAACTGCTGAAAGTCCTCATGTGTTCACATGTAATCCAGTCATCGCACTGCTCCCGGTGTTTGGAGCGCAGACTGTTCTTGTGTTCATCGACAGACGGGGTCACCATGGTAGAGTTCTGTAGAACTATGTAGCGTGCTTGAGACCAAGAATATCCGTCCCTGCATATTATTGAGTCCCTTCCAAGTGTGCCTTTTCTAGTCAGTCTCCCCTCATACCGCGATTGAGGGAGACCTATCTTCTTAAGGCCAGGAATGAAGTCAACACAAAGCCCGATGACATCCTCTGTTTGATGGCCCATGGAGATGCTTCCTTCTGGCCTAGCGCGGTTACGGACATATTTCTTTAGGACTCCCATGAACCTCTCAAAGGGGTACATATTGTGTAGAAATACGGGGACCAGAATGACAATCTCGTCAACTAGATGAACTAGGACGTGCGTCATGATATTGAAGAAGGATTGTGGGAACACCAGCTCAAAACTGACAAGACATTGCACCACATCACTCCTTAGCCTTGGTATGATTTCTGGATCGATCACCTTCTGAAAGATTGCATTGAGGAATGCACATAGCTTCACAATGGCTAATCGGACGTTTTTCGGTAGAAGCCCCCTCAATGCAACCGGAAGCAGTTGCGTCATAATCATGTGGTAGTCATGAGACTTTAGGTTCTGAAACTTTTTCTCTGACATATTTATTATTCCTTTTATATTCGACGAGAAGCCAGTCGGGACCTTCATACTAAGCAGGCATTCAAAGAAGATTTGCTTCTCTTCTTTGGTAAGAGCATAGCTGGCAGGACCTTCATACTGCTTTGGAGGCATGCCGTCTTTTTCGTGCAAACGTTGCAGGTCCTCCCGTGCCTCAGCTGTATCTTTTGTCTTCCCATACACGCCCAAGAAGGCTAGCAGGTTCACGCAAAGGTTATTCGTCACGTGCATCACGTCGATCGAAGAGCGGACCTCTAGGTCTTTCCAGTAGGGTAGGTCCCAAAATATAGATTTCTTCTTCCACATGGGTGCGTGTCCCCTAGCGTCACTCGGAACAGCTAGTCCGCCGGGACCCCTTCCACATGGTACGCATGGCGGGCTTCCTCCGGTTATCTGCCTCGCCTTTGAAATGCTTGCCTTTCTTTCGACATTGATGGTTGGTCGGAAGAAATCGACGATGGCCCAGGTACACATTCTTCCTGCAGCTTCCCGGGTATATACTATCGGTGTCAAGTAAACAGTGCGTGCATGCGTGGTATCCCTTGTTTGTCTGCCCTGAAAGGTTACTGGGAGCGGGCCAATCGTTGATGGTCACGAACAGCAACCCCTTTAGGTGAAATTCCTCCTGTTTGTGCTCATCCCACGTACGTACACCGTTTCCATTCCACAGCTGTAAAAGTTCTTCAACTAATGGCCTTAGGTACACATCAATGTCGTTGCCAGGTTGCTTAGGGCCTTGAATGAGAACTGGCATCATAATGAACTTCCGCTTCATGCACATCCAAGGAGGAAGGTTATACATACATAGAGTCACGGGCCAGGTGTTGTGATTGCTGCTCTGCTCCCCGAAAGGATTAATGCCATCCGCACTTAAAGCAAACCATAAGTTCCTTGGGTCACTTGCAAACTCATCCCAGTACTTTCTCTCGATTTTTCTCCACTGCGACCCGTCAGCGGGTGCTCTCAACTTCCCGTCTTTCTTACGGTCCTCACTGTGCCATCGCATCAACTTGGCATGCTCTCCGTTTCTAAACAGACGTTTCAACCGTGGTATTATAGGAGCATACCACATCACCTTCGCAGGAACCCTCTTCCTAGGGGGCTCGTCGTCAACATCACCAGGGTCATCTCGTCTGATCTTATACCGTAATGCACCGCATACCGGGCATGCGTTCAGATCCTTGTACGCACCCCGGTAGAGGATGCAGTCATTAGGGCATGCATGTATCTTCTGCACCTCCAATCCTAGAGGGCATACGACCTTCTTTGCTGCGTATGTACTGTCAGGCAATTCGTTATCCTTTGGAAGCTTCTTCTTCAATATTTTCAGTGGCTTCTCAAATCATTTGTCAGGCACAGCATTCTCTGCCTTCCACTGCAGCAATTCCAGTACAGTACCGAGCATTGTGTTGCCATCTTCGCAATTGGGGTACAACCCTTTTTTGTGGTCCTCTAACATGTGATCGAACTTCAGCTTCTCCTTTTGACTTTCGCATTGCATCCTTGCATCGACAATGACCCGGCGGGGATCATCATCATCGGGCACATCGTCTGGTTCCTCTTGATCTTCAGCAGCTTCTCCTGTTGCAGCATCATCGTGCACATTGTCTGGTTCCTCTTGATCTTAGCATCACCGTATTCAGGGGGCACATAGTTGTCATCGTACTTTTCTTCTTCGCCATCTTCCATCATAACCCCTATTTCTCCGTGCCTCGTCCAAACATTATAGTGTGGCATGAAACCCTTGTAAAGCAGGTGGGTGTGAAGGATTTTTCGGTCAGAGTAAGACTTCGTATTCCCACATATAGGGCATGGACAACACATAAAACCATTCTGCTTGTTTGCCTCAGCCACTTCGAGAAATTCATGCACGCCCTTAATGTACTCGGAGGTGTGTCTTGAACTGTACATCCATTGCCGGTTCATCTGCGTGCATTATATATAATTAAATGTGTCAAAAATCATTACAGAACATCATGAATAGATAATTAACTGACCAAATCATTACAGAACATCATGAATAGATAATTCACATTAAAACCAAAGTACATACATAGTTCTCATCTAACAACATAAAGCTTTGCAGAGCATCTAAATTAATTAAACCATACATTAAAACTATGTAAAACATTTCAATGCAAAAACAAATGCGATCATAATCGCAACCAATGTAACAACTGATCCAACGGCATAATGATACCAAGCCTCGGTATGAATGGCATATTTTCTAATCTTTCTAATCTTCAAGCGCACTGCATCCATCTTGATCTTGTGATCATCCACGACATCCGCAACATGCAACTCCAATATCATCTTCTCCTCCTCAATTTTTCTAATTTTTTCCTTCAAGAAATTGTTTTCTTCTTCAACTAAATTTAACCTCCCGACAATAGGGTCGGTTGGAATTTCCGGTTCAACAACCTCCTAGATAAATAAAATCTATGTCACGTTGGTCGGCATAATTGTCATAAACAATAGATGAACCAATAGTTATGAAAAGATAATATATACCACATCCGAATCATTGACAGGACGAGGGCCGACGGGGGCGGATACCAAAACCATCGCACTATATAAGATACAATAATAAAAGTAAGAAAATTATACAAGTATCTATATAAACATACAAGTAAGAATTTTTTTCCTTTCAGAAAGAAGATAAGAACAAGAGGCTCACCACGGTGGTGCCGGCGACGAGATCGGCACGGGCGATCGACGGCGGTGAAGACGGGGACGGGATGTGACGGACCGCTAAACCTAGACAAGTATTAAGGAAAATGGAGCTTCAAGGTCGAGCTTGGAGAGAAGAAAGCTTAAGTAGTGTTGCTCGGGCATTCCATCGAACACCATGTGCATAGGAAGGTGAGCTAGAGCACCACAAAGCTCTCTCCTCGCCGGCCACGAAAAACAGAGCAGTGAGAGTGCTCTGCTCGAGGGGAGGGGTATATATAGGCAATTAATTGGTCCCGGTTGGTGGCTCGAACCGGGATTAAAGGGAAGCCTTTGGTCCCGGTTCAGGCCACCAACCGGGACCAATGGTGGTGGGCCAAGACCAAGGCACATTGGTCCCGGTTCGTCCCGCCAACCGGGACCAAAAGGTCCAGACGAACCGGGACCAATGGCCCACGTGGCCCGACCGGCCCCTGGGGCTCACGAACCAGGTCCAATGCCCCCATTGGTCCCGGTTCTGGATTGAACCGGGACTAATGGGCTGACCCGGCCTGGACCATTGCCCCCTTTTCTACTAGTGTATGTTAAAACTGCTTTATTTGATCTTGGAGCCGGTGTTAGTGTTATGCCTCTCTCTTTATATCGTAGACTTGATTTGACAGCTACTAAAATTTCATTGCAAATGGCCAATAAATCAATTGCTATACCTATCGATATTTGTGAGGATGTGCCTGTTGTGGTTGCAAATGTAACTATTCTAACGGACTTTGTTATTCTTGATATTCCCAAGGACGACGGTATGTCGATCATCCTTGGTAGACCTTCTCTAAATAGTGCAGGGGTTGTTATTGATTGCAACAAAGGCGATGTCACTTTTCATGTTAATGGTAATGAGCATACGGTACACTTTCCGAAGAAACAACCTCAAGTTCATAGTATCAATTCTATTGGAAAAATTTCAACGATTACTATCGGAGGTTTTGAATTCCCTCTTCCTACTGTCAAAAATAAATATGATATTCTTATTGTCGGGGACATGCATATCCCCGTTGAGGTAACCTAGTGTTTTTCGGAAATTCTCCGGTTTCGTGTTGTTCGGAAGAAGTTTCTTAACAAGACTTGATCAACCTTCTTAGTGGATCCCTTTTCATGAGCATGAGGTGGATGAAGTTAGAAAGCACAACTCTCTATACCCACTCTTTACTTTCTATTATTTAGATTAAAGAAAGCAAAAATAGTATTTCTGTCTGTTTTCTGAATTATCCATGCAATAAAAAAATACCCCGAAAATAAAAGTTCTTCAAATGACCTGAAAATGAAGTATGATTTTTTTTTTGAATATTGAAGATTTTCTGGAACTTAGAACACACGAGGGGGACCCACCATTTGGCCACGAGGGAACAGGGCGCACCCACCCCCCTGGGGCATGCCCCCCTACCTCGTGGGCCCCATGTAGCCTCCCTCCACTTATTCCAGCACCCACTTACTTTGTCTTCCTCCAAAAAAAATCATCCCATAGCTCAAACCCGTGTTCTAGCTCGTTTTGCTGCCATTTTCGATCTCCTCGCTCAAATCTCTATTCACAAAACTGCTTTGGGGGATTGTTCTTCGGTATGTGACTCCTCCAATGATCCAAGTAGTTTTTGTTCAAGTGCTTTATTTATTGCAATTTTTTGCTGCTGAGGTGACCCTATTCTTATGCTTGCATGTCAAATTTATATGGTCCAAAGTAGTTTTAATGCATGATATAGCCTCTAGGCACATGTGGGAGTAGTTGATATCAATCTTGTTGAGTTTGGTTCACTTTTATTTTGAGTCACTAAAAATTTCATAAAGTTTTGAGAGAAAAAATGTTGAAGAGCTTGTTGAGGGGCTCCTCGAGCCGAAGCTCGAAGGACAAGGATAATGGGAGAATAAAAAGCCCAAATACAATATTCCTCGCACTGCGGAGGTCCGACCGTGTGAATGGCCTTGTGATTAGTTCTTGAGGGCCGCCCAAATTTACATTGACTTCTATTATTTGGATGAAAATGCAGGCCTCACCGACTTCCTCCACGACCAGCATGAACAGTTTCTCCTATTCACTAAAATTTCCGTGCAAAACTTTTATTTTCATGCTAGGAAATCACCACCTTCAGTGGAGTTTTATTTATATGATGAGGTTAAGGAGATGTCACTCCATGATATATGTTTGGTTTGCAAGTCGCCCTTTGTGGGTAGCATCAAGGAACCACACCCTAGTGATGTGGATGGATTTATTGATAGGATTGCTGTAGGGGAAACGAGGAAAGTTTCAGATGGAAGAACTACTAGTATACATTTTCCTGTTCTACATTACTTCACGGTGTTTGCTAGTAGATGCTTAATTTGTCGCGGGAACAGTGGAAACCTTAGTTCTCCTGACCTTGTTATTTTGCGCCATGCTTTGTTTCGTGATACAACCTTCAGTTTAGGTGCTATTGTTGCTAAATGGTTAAGTCTGAACCGTACAAAGGGCCCCATCTTCGGAGGCATCTTTGCTTCATGCCTTGCTAAACACTTCGAGATACCTATTAGGCATTATGAGAAAGAGGAAAAGTTGTTGCCCACTATTTTCTTAGACTATAAGAGTATGGTAGCACATGACTTTATTGTTAAAAATAAGAAGAAGATGCTTAAGTATAACTTGATATTTGCTAAAAATCATTGTGAGACTATTACCTTGCATGCACCCTCTTGGTTTAACATACTTTCAAGCACGTACCTCTTCTTGCCCGAGGCAATTTATGCATACCGGAATCTGACACAAGTTCCAGAGCCTGAGCCTGAGCCACCACTTGACCCATATCGACAATCTTTTTAAAAGTGTTATCCGAAGGATCCTCCTCAATACGCCGGAGAGGGTAGCTTCGATCCGTGGGCATAATCCCACTTAGGCCAAAAGCCTAAGCTTGGGGGAGTACGTATTTCTGACCGACATTACATTCATGTTCACACACTCATTCTAGTTGTCGGTGCTCATACTTTTTCATTGTACTATCCACGCTAGTTTATTTTATTTTCTTGTTTTCTTCTTGTGTGTTTGAAAAACCTTAAGAAAAACCAAAAAAATTAGTTGTAGCCTTTAGCTAGTTTCCTTTCCATGCTTGTAGTAGTAAAGTTAAAAGAAAACCCAAAATGATTTCCCGTTCTTCTTTTGCTTGTTGGGAGCTTTCTTGTGTAAATAGTTTTATTTCTTTTCTTTCCTTTGGGGGTCGAGAGGAGAAGACCACGATGAAAATGTTGAGTGGTTATCATATGCATTATTGTTGATCTAACCAAGAGACCATATTACCTTGTCTTCTCCTTTGTATAAAATGCCTGCAGATTCCAGCTTAGTCCAATGCACTTGCACTATTATTATTATCCTCACCGTTCGGTCGTGCGAGTGAAAGGCAATAATGACGATATATGATGAAATGATTGAGATGAGAGAAGCTGGTATGAGCTCGACCTATCTTGTTTTTTGTAAAGATGATTAGTCAATCATTCCGGATTCAGCCCATTATGGTTGAAACATGTTTGCAATGACAATTAGAGATTATAGTTGCTCATGCCATGCTTAATTAGCTAGGAGTTTATAATGGTTTACCTTGCGTGCCAACATGCTATTAAAATGGTTGTGATGTGGTATGATAGGGTGGTATCCTCCTTTGAATGATTTGAGTGGCTTGAATTGGCACATGTTCACGCATGTAGTTGAAACAAAACCAACATAGCCTCCACGATATTTATGTTCGTGGTGATTTATATCCTACACATGCTTGCACTCATTGTTGATTAATCTTAATGCATGTTCATGACTGTTGTCGCTCTCTAGTTCGTTGCTTCCCAGTCTCTTTCTAGCCTGCAGTTGTACTAAGCGGGAATACTGCTTATGCATCCACTTCCATAAACCCAAAAGTTATTCCATATAAGTCCACCATACCTTTCTATATGCGGTATTTACCTGTCGTTCCAAGTAAATTTGTATGTGTCAAACTCTAAACCTTCAAATGAATTTTTTTGTATGCTTGAATAGCTAATGTACCAAATAGGGATGTCCATATCTTCCATGCTAGGTGGGTTATTCTCACGATGAGTGGAGTCCGCTCATCATTCACGAGAAAATGGCCGGTAACCGGGATGCCCAGTCCCATGCTCAAATCAAATCAAATTAAATGCAAACAAAACTCCCCCAGGATTGTTGTTAGTTGGACGACACCCGTTGTTTCGGGACAGCCATGGATTGATGCTCGTTGGTGGTGGGGGAGTATAAACTTTACCATTCTGTTTGGGAATCGCCTATAATGTATGCAACATGGAAGATATCGAGATCTCTTGGTTGTTATGTTGACAATGAAAGTATGCCACTCAAAATATTATTTATCTCTGTTTCAAAACTTGAGCTCTGGCACCTTTGCAAATCCCTGTTTCCCTCTGCGAAGGGCCTATCTATTTACTTTTATGTTGAGTCATCATCCTATGATTAAAAAGCACTAGTTGGGGAGCACCGCTGTCATTTGCATGCATTGTTATTAATTTATATTGAGTATGACTATGACTGGATCTCTTTTACCATGAATTACAATGTCTAGTCAGTCCTTGATCTTCAGGGGTGCTCTGAATTTATGTTTTGTGGTCTGAGAAAGGGCTAGCGAGATACCATCTTGTTATGTCATATTATGATTGTTTTGAGAAAGTGTTGTCATCCAAGATTTATTATTATTGCTCACTAGTTGATTATGCCATTGATATGAGTAAATGTGGGACCTAAATGTTATTGTGAGTATGGTTAGTTCATAATCTTTGTTGAAAACTTGAATGTTGGCTTTACATATTTGCAACAAGATCAAATAGAGTTTGTAGAAGTTTTTCTTTATCACTTCCAGTTTGTCAACTGAATCGCTCAAGCAAGGGTTTAAGCTTGGGGGAGTTGATATGTCTCCAACGTATCTACTTTTCAAAACACTTTTGCCCTTGTTTTGGACTCTAACTTACATGATTTGAATGGAACTAACCTGGACTGACGTTGTTTTTCAGCAGAACTACCATGGTGTTATTTTTGTGCAGAAATAAAAGTTCTTGGAATGACCTGAAAATCCACGGAGACACATTTTGGAATTAATAAAAAGTATTGGCGACAGAACCAGCATCAGGGGGGCCCACACCATGCCCACGAGGGTGCATGGCGCCCCCTACCTCATGGGTCCTCTAGAACTCCACTGACGTCATCTCAAACTCAAGATATTCACTTTCGGGGAGAAAAAAATCAGGGATAAGGATTAATCGCGTTTTACGATATGGAGTCGCCGTCAATCCCTTATCTTCCTTGGGAGGACTGATCTCAAGCCCTTTCGGGGCTCCGGAGAGTGGAATCCATCGACATCGTCATCATCAACCATCCTGCATCACAAATTTCATGATGCTCACTGCCGTGTGGGAGTAATCCCATCGTAGGCTTGCTGGACGGTGATGGGTTGGATGAGATTTACCATGTAATCGAGTTAGTTTTGTTAGGGTTTGATCCCTAGTATCCATTATGTGCTAACATTGATGTTGGTATGCCTTCGCCATGCTTAATGATTGTCACTAGGGCCCGAGTGCCATGATTTCAGATCTGAACCTATTATGTTTTCATGAATATATGTGAGTTCTTCGTCCTATCTTGCAAGTCAATAGTCACCTACTATGTGTTATGATCCAGCAACCCTGAAATGAAAATAATCGGGACCACTCCCAATGAGGACCGTAGTTTGAGGAGTTCACCTATTCACTAAGTGCTAATGCTTTGGTCCGGTACTCTATTAAAAGGAGGCCTTAATATACATTAGTTTCCAATAGGACCCCGCTGCCACGGGAGGGTAGCACAAAAGATGTCATGTAAGTTCTTTTCCATAAGCACGTATGACTATATTCGGAATACATTCCTACATTACATTGAAGAACTGGAGCTAGTTCTGTGTCACCCTATGTTATAACTGTTGCATGATGAATTGCATCCGACATAATTATCCATCATTGATCCATTGACTACGAGCTTTTCACATATTGATCTTTGTTTAGTTACTCTTCCGTTGCCACTATTACGATAGCTACAAAACTGCTACTATTACTTTTGCCACCGTTATCGTTACTTCCATACTACTTTGCTACTAAATACTTTGTTGCAGCTATTAAGTCTTTCAGGTGTGGTTGAATTGACAACTCAGTTTCTAATACTTGAGAATATTCTTTGGCTCCCCTTGTGTCGAATCAGTAAATTTGGGTTGAATACTCTACCCTCGAAAACGGTTCCGATCCCCTATACTTGTGGGTTATCAAGAGACAAGATTTTTAATAAGATCAAGAGAAACTAAGATGTTAGATAATGACAACGGAGTAGATGTGGATGGAAAATATGCATGTCCTATTTGAGTAAGGGTAAGGGAGGAACCATCACCGACGGTGATGCGAGCGAAAGTGTGGATGGGATAGGAGGTGTGGAGGTTACCGGGATGAGCAGCCATATGTGTGGTAGCTCCAGTGTCCACATACCAGTAGCCGCCCCTGGTGTAGGTGGACGTAGAGGGAGCAGACTGCAGGGCTTCCAGGAGAGTTGGGTCCCACAGCACGGGTGGGAGTGCAGGCTGTTGATGCGCTGCGAAGTGTTGTGGCACAGTGTGAAACGCCTAATGGGAGGGTGGCTGTGCGCCGAGGATATCCAGGGTGAACGGCACAGGGAACCGGCATGGAGTAGGCATGCACAACGCCGGTCCATGGGTTTTGGCCGGTGTACCACGGGGCCTGCTGATACTGTTGCTGGGCGGGCTGCTCCCCTGAGCCCCGGCGCCCTGCTACTTGCGGTGACCCCCATTAGCGGCTGGAGGGGTGATACGTCTCCGTCGTATCTATAATTTTTGATTTTTTTCATGCCAATATTATACAACTTTTATACACTTTCGGAAACATTATATGATACATTTGGAATAACATATTGATCTAGTGCACAGTACCAGTTCATGTTTGTTGCATGTTTTTGTTTCGCAGAAAGTCCATATCAAACGAAGTCCAAATGCAATTAAATTTTACAGAGAATTATTTTGGAATATTTGTGATTTTTGTGAGTTGGAATCATCATAAGAGGGGGCCCACACTGACCACAACCCACCACGGCGTGCCTGGGGGCCCAGGCACGCCCAAGTGTCTTATGCCCGCCTTGTACGTCGGTTGGAGCTCTTCTTCGGGCGCAAGGAAGCTTATATCCGGAAAAAAAACATGTTAAAATTTTAGCGCAATCGGAGTTACGGATCTCCTGGAATAGTCTCCTCCCATCTTGGGGGTAGGCCAAGGAAGAAGAAGAAGAAGGAGGGGGCAGTCCCCCCCTCTCTCTAGGTGACGTCGGAGTGCTGCCGGGGCTAGGATCGTGATGGCGATCAACATCAACAACCTTGCTACCGTCAACACCAACTTTCTCCCCCTCAATCCAGCGGTGTAGCACCCCTTCGCCCGTTGTAATCTCTACCTAAGCATGGTGCTCAACACCATATATTATTTCCCAATGATATTTGGCTATCCTATCATGTTTGAGTAGATCCGTTTTGTCCAATGGGTTAATTGTGATCTTCATTGGTATGATTTTATATTTTATTTGTGGTGTTGTCCTACGATGCCCTCCGTGTTGCGCAAACAGAGGGGCCCCTGTTGTAGGGTGTTGAAATATGTTCATGGTTTGCTTATTGGCGGTGTTGCGGGGGTGACAGCAGCCTAAACGCGGATAAGTGGGTCTTTGCGTATGGGAGTAAAGAGGACATGATACATAATGCAATTATTGGGTTTCACGGCCTTAGTGATCTTTAGTAGTTGCGGATGCTTTCTAGGGGTCCAATCATAAGTGTATATGATCCAAGTAGAGAAAATGTGTTAACTCATGCCTCAACCTCATATAAAATTGCAAGAATGATTACCGGTACATGTTATCGATTGCCTAGGGACAAATGACTTTCTTGTTGACAAAAGCTATCCACTTTTATTACCTTGCAATTTACTCGTACTTTTGTTCTCGCAAAGTACTCGCAGTTTTATTCTTCGAAAATAGTTTCATACTTGTTCTAGGTAAAGCAAACGTCAAGTGTGCGTATAGTTGTATCGGTGGTCGATAGAACATGAGGGAATATTTGTTCTACCTTTAGCTCCTCGTTGGGTTCGACACTCTTATTTATCAAAGAAGGCAACAAACGATCCCTATACTTGTGGGTTATCGAGACCTTTTTCTGGCGCCGTTGTCAGGGAGCAATAGCGTCGGGTGAATTTTCTCGTGTGTGCTTGTTTTCTTTATCACTAAGTAGATTTTAATTTGTGATCTTGTTTTCTATCTCAGTAATCGGTAGGAAACACTAAATACCAAAAAATTAGTTGTACCTGCTAACCCAATGGTTGAAGAACCACCCAAATCTATCATACTACTGAAGCTTTGTACTTGGATCGTCTTCGATCCATTTGTGCTCGTCCTAAAAAACCCGACTAGCTTAGTTGAGGGAACGTCATTAAATGAGCATGCTTATTTTGCAAGACACCTCTTATCTCAAAAAGGGAAACTTTTATGGCATCATATTAATATTTTATATTGCTATGCTTTATGCCAAATACATGATTTTACTTGTTGTTCTGAGGACCCTAAAAAACACCTTCCCTTACTATGTGAGTTTAGGGATAATGGAATCTTATCTTATTATGCAAGGGGTGTTTATAATTACTTTGATATTGAACAAATTGAAGAATTTGTTGATTTTAAGGGTGCTTAGGAAATTGCTTCTTTGATTGGAAAGTATGATGCTACTCTTTACAAATCTAAAAAATTTCCCATACTTAAATATTGCTATGAAAACTATGTTCCTAATGCTTGTTAAACAATATATTGAGTATTTATCTGCTGTCCAAGAAGAGAATAATATTTTGCAGGAGTCTATGGAAGAAAAATTGATCAAAATGGTGAGCTCATTGGATGAAAAGGATGATGAGGAGAGCGAAGAACAAAAGGTGGAAGAGCGGATTAGTTACCCGTGCCCACCTTCTAATGAGAGTAACTCTTCAACTCATACATTGTTTAATTTCCCTTCGTGCTTACCGAAGGATGAATGCTATTATAATTGTTATGATCCCGTTGATTTGTTCGAAATATTCGTTTTTTGATGAATTTGATGCTAGCTATGCTTGTCGCAAAGATGCCAATATAAATTATACTTATGGAGATGAAGTTGATATAGTTCCTTATGTTAAGAATGAAATTGTTGCTACTGCACCCACACATGATAGTCCTATTATCTTTTTGAATTCTTCCAACTACACTATATCGGACAAGTTTGCAGTTATTAAGGATTACATTGATAGGTTGCCTTTTAACGTTGCACATGATAATTTTGATGAATGCAATATGCATGTGCTTGCTGCTCCCACTTGAAATTATTATGAGAGAGGAACTATATCTCCACCTCTCTATGTTTCCAACACGATAAAATTGCAAGAAACTGCTTCTGCTATGTATTGGCATTTACTTGATGGTCATGAATTGTTCTTTTATGACATGCCGATGCATATGAAGAGAGTTAGACTTCGTCATTGCATGATATATGTTGTTTTGTGCTCACTACTAAATGACAAATCATTGCTAATTAAAATTGTCTTTGATATACCTTGGGATCCGGGAGGATCCATTACTTGGGCACTTTATGCCTAGCTTAATGGCATCAAAGAAAGCGCTGCCAGGGAGACAACCCGGAAGTTTTACAGAGTCGTTTTATTCTGTTGAGTGCTTTTATAAAGTTTAAAAACAAAAAAATATAGAGGGGAACGTAATACTTCACAAAAATAAAAGTGAAAGTGAGAAAGACAAACACTGTTGAAGTGGGGGACGTCCTTCAACTTTGTTCATGCCCATGGAAACTTTGTGAATCTTAATTACCAAAACTTTTCAACAAAAATAATTATCCCCTTGTACAAATCCTTTGTATTGTAAAATTATTGTGGCACAATTTGCCATTAGGATGAGTAGATTGCTTGTTGGTATGTGCGGTGCAGAAACAGAAACTTTGGCTGTAGCGCGTGAATTTTCATTTTTTTTTACTGGAACTTCAAAAGGTTATGAAACTTTCTGCACACTATTTCTATATAAATTGTTTATTTCATCCTCATTTTTCATAATTTTTGGAGTTACAGAAGTATGGTAGATGTTCAGATTGCTATAGACTGTCCTTTTTAACACAAATTCTGTTTTTGAGGCATTATATTGCTTGTTTCAATGAAATATTACAATAGAGAAGGTATGGTAGATGTTCAGATTGCTATCGATTTTAATCGGTGGTATAACCCATAGAGAAGTTATATTACAGTAGCTACAATGCAAAAAACAAAATATGAATTGGTTTGCAACAGTACTTATAGTACTGATTTTCTTTATTAGACTAACGGATCATACCGAGCTTTCTATTGAGTTTTGTGTGCATGATGTGATGAAAGATCGAGGAGGTCTCGATATGGGGAGATGGAGGAGAGGCAAGAGCTCAAGCTTGGGGATGCCCAAGGCACCCCGGAAGGCATCCCATCTTTCTTCAACAAGTATCGATATGTTTTCGTCTTCGTTTCGTTCATGTGATATGTGTAAATCTTGGAGCGTCTTTTGCGTTTAGTTTTCACTTTTCTTTTATGCACCATGCTGGTATGAGATAGTCCATGGTTGATTTATAGAATGCTCACTGCACTTCACTTATATCTTCTGAGTACGGCTTTATAGAATGCTTCATGTGCTTCACTTATATCATTAGAAGTTTGGATTGCATGTTTCTCTTCACATAGAAAACCGTTATTTGTAGAATGCTCTTTTGCTTCACTTATATTTGCTAGAGTGTGATCTTTTGTAGAAAGAATTAAACCCCCTTGCTTCACTTATATCTATTTAGAGAGTCAACAGGAATTGGTCAATTGCATCGTTAGTCATGAAATCCTACATAAAAGATATGGATCACTAAATATGATATGTTTGATTCCTTGCAATAGTTTTGCGATATAGTGATGGAATATGTGGGAGGTACTAGTAAACGGTTGTGGTTAGTAAGAATATTGGTGTTAAGGTTTGTGATTCCTGAAGCATGCACGTATAGTCTCTCCTTATGATATGAAGTTGGAGCACGATTTATTATTGCTTGTCTTCCTTATAAGTGGAGGTTGGGGACGAGCGATGGTTTTTTCCTACCAATCTATCCCCCTAGGGGCATGCATAGTAGTACTTTGTTTTGAGGGCTAATAAACATCTGCAATAAGTATATGAGTTCTATATGACTAATGTGAGTCCATGGATTATACGCACTCTTACCTTCCATAATTTGCTAGCCTCTACAGTACCGTGCATTGCTCTTTCTCACCTCGAGATGTGGTGCAAACTTCGCAGGTGCATCCAAACCCCGTGATATGATATGCTCTATCACACATAAGCCTTGTTTTGTCTTCCTCAAAACAGCCACCATACCTACCTATTATGGCATTTCCCTAGCCATTCCGAGATATATTGCCATGCAACCACTACTAGGGAAAAGCCTAGCAGCAGCGCGGGTTTTGGGCCTCTCAGTAGCGCGGGGACATGCGCTACTAATAAGGCGCTATAGCTAACGTATAGCAGTAGCGCCTGTTGTCCCACGCTATTGCTATACATGAATAGCTGTAGCGTTGTTTAGAAAAGGGCGCTACTGATATTATCTGCAGCGATGTTTACCGGGAAGCGCTACTAGTAATGCGGCGCTACTGCTAAATTCCCCCCCCCCTCGCTACTACTAGTTTTATTAGTTTTTTCCTGCATATTTGTTTTGTATTTGAATAGGCTTCATACAATAATCTTTAGCATATCATACACATACAAATGTAATCATAGCATATACATACAATTAGTCTCATCAAATCATGTCATCATCATAATCATCATCCAACACAAAGTGGTCTCTCTTCATCATCTCGAAAATAGCGATACAAGTCCTCGATTACTTGCAAATACATCGTCATCCATCTAAACAATGGTATACGCGAGAAGAGATATCACTTTGAGTACATGAGTTCGTATCTCTCTCTCGCATTACCGTCAACCTAAACTAACTACTGCCTGTCGCTTGGAAACCAGAAACCGGTAACACCTGGGCCTGACAATCTGGCCACTTGTCATATATATACTCTTGGCGTAGCACTTCTTCGCCATCGATGATCTATGCACCTGCATCGTCACATGAGTCGATGATATGCAACATATATAGTTGAGCAACAGAAAGAGACAGACTTGGCAAAAATAGAAACAACATATCATAAGCATAAATAACAAAGTTCATCGTACCCAAAATGACGTAGCATCGACGCGCTTCCTCGGGCTCCTTTGGTTCAAAAATGCCGTCGTCCACCTCCGTGACCACATGTCTAGTAGTCCTGAGTTTGTTAGGAAGCCATTGCCTCTTTGCTTTCGGTTCTACACCGGCTCCGCTCCCCGAGGCAACACCGGTCTCAGTCTCAACGCCGGTCCCGATGCCGGTCTGAGTCTCAGCGCCGTTCTCAGTCTCAGCACCGGTCTGCGTGTCGGTCTCAGTCCCCGATGCCACCGGTGGGCCCAGCAACAACATCGGTTGATCGTTGGTAAGGCTAAAAAATTCGTCCGCCGCCCGGTAGACCTCGACGCAATCACCAGAACCTTGTCCTTCATCGTTGCTAGCCATGTTTCCTATGATTAAATCTTGTCAATTAATTCTAGACCTAATAAAATGAATAATGACATAGAAAAGGCCTATTGCTTTGCAGGAATGTTGACTCCTTCCTAGTGCGGCAAATCCCGGGCACTCGATATGTCCTAGTTTGTAGCACAAGTCATGCCGAAATTCACGAAAATTTTTGGCATGACCATTGCTAAAAAATGGACAAATCGAGAACCTGAAATTTGCCGGAACAGAAATGAATCAACATTCCGGCAAAACATAGGCCACTCAGCATCATTCCCTGGAAACAACTGTAGGAGATATGCCCTAGAGGAAATAATAAATGATATTATTTATCTCTGAGTTCATAATTATGTTTATGTTCCATGCTATAACTGCAATGATTCTCGAGTCTGCAATATCCACGAGGCTCGAAGGAAGACTCATATGCACGTGTGGAATAATAAACGGTAAGAAGTATTCCTAGTTTGGCCTCTAAGACTAGCTCAAGTGTTGCATGATGGTTCCATTTTCATGATCATGGGCATGTCTATGCCAACAACTTTGAGGGCACAATGTTAAGAGAACATTTGTGTTGAATCGACCCGGTTTGATGTTATTCTATGAGATTCATTCGTCACAAGTTAATGGTAAATAACACAGAGATGGTTAACGTTTGCATGATTCCTTAGACCATGAGAGTATCGAGGTTCTTCATGCTTGCTTCATGAACTTGGGGGTTTGTTAAACGTCATCAGTAAATGGGTGGCTATTACGGCGTCTTACGGGTTTGATAGCTCAAGATTGGGATTTGCTCCTCCAACAATGGAGATATATTCTCGGCCCCTCTCGGTGTTACGGTATCCATCATCGTCTGGCCATACACAGTGTGATTTGATCACAGGGATGCCGGAACACGGAAACGAGAAAAGAGAACAAAACCAGTAACGAGGTAACTAGCATAGTGGACAAATTGTTGATCCATGGGGATGCAAGTAAATCTCACCTCGGGTCTTTGTAACATATCGTGAAGCAACAGGAATAGCACACGGCAACTGGAGGTTCACTCGAGTATTCATTCGTGTGGGTATAGGGGTCAATATGGGTGTCCACGACTCCGATGTTGATCATTGATCGGAAGGGGTTCTGGGTCATGTCTATACCTCACCGAACCTATAGGGTCACATGCTTAAGGGTCATCTATCTGTTGAATACTAGACAGGGAGTCTGAGAGAAAATCACCGAAAAAGTTTCGGACATCGGAAAAGTTTCGGATAGCGGAATCGTACCGCAGAGAGAGGTCATCGGATGAGTTTTGATGATACCGCAAAAATGTTTCGGGATATACCATTAAGTTAATTTGGTTTCGGCAAATGCCTGATTATTCTTGTAGGGTGCCAGAATCATTCTGGAAGCTTTTTGGAATTTTCTGAGATAAAAACCGGAAATGTTCCAGAGCTGCCGGAGCCACTTCAGATGCGTTTCGCAGATGAAAATCACTAAAACCGGAACTGTTTCAGAACGCGTTGAAAATTATTATGGTGGGTACTGGAAATGTTCTAAGCCCACATAAATATTTTCAGTTCGAACGGACGCTGAAAAATGTCGTCGTGAATAGTGAAAGTGCTTTTTGGGATATTTTATGGTGAGTCACCTTTTGGGATATTTCCAAAAGGCTTCTAGAAGGGCTGGAGGCCCAAGCATGCTCCTCATGGGGGCCCCCCAAGGGGGTTGACCGGCCACATGTGTGGGGCTCCATGGAGCTCCACTTCCCTCCCCATTATGCCCTTCATGTGTGACATTTGCATGGGCATTTTGGGTTTTTGTGAGCCATCCCTACCCCTTGGCTTTCCTATAAATAGAGGAGGAGTGGGAAGCCCAAAGGTCATCCCTTTGCTCTCATACAAGTGCCATGTAATGATCTGGCTTCTTCTCTCCCTCCCAGCGAAATAGTTTCGTAGAGCCCAAAGGCTGTCTGGGTTCCGGCAGGAACTAGTTCTAGACGGCGAAGCCCTGCAGGATAGATGACACCGTATGTGTGCAACTCTGTAGAGAGATCGTAGTTTCGGTCTTAGTTCATGAGTGCCTCCCAAAGGGCTGTCCGTGTGACCGTCCGAGTTTCGAAGGTCCTCCCGAAGGGCTGTCCGAGTGACCGTTCGAGTTTCGAAGGTCCTCCCGAAGGGCTGTCCGCGACACCGTTCGGGGGGGGCTGTTCGACCGTCTCCCGGAGGGCTGTCTGAGGAGCAGATGACGGTATACATCCTCGCGGTTGGGAGGTTGTAAATCCTAGCTGCGGGGATATGCACCGCCGTTCGTCGTCGACTCTACTTCCCGCTGCGCTACGAGTCGGTAACGAAAAAGATCAAACCATGTATGCAGTCTCCATAGTGGTCCTGGGCTGCTGCGTAGGTCGGAATTTTTTTTCTTTTCTGCTGCGTTCCCCTACAGTGGCATCAAGAGCCGTGCTATGCGTAGATGCAGGTTACGATTTGAATACATGGAGATGTATGGGTATTGCATAATATAATTTTGGAGTAGATGAGATCTATTGCTGAAAATTATTTATGCGGGTGACAGATGAAATCTGTTACCCGACGTTCTTGTTGCTTCCCTACAATTTGCATTTGCTCAATCTCGAGACAGCATGGTGGAATTTGACAAAGTTCTGGCAATCTGTGATCCTAAATGATCATGGAAGTGCTATCAGTTCTTTGGGTTCTGCCGTAGTCAAAAGAAAGATGAAATTCCCAGATGAAAGGGCATTGCAGATATGATCTGCACGGGGGTCATGCGTATGACGAAGTTTAGTATGGGTCTCGAGATTTAATTATCTCGTGTTTCATACACCCCGAGATGTTAATCTAGCAACTTGAATAATCATACTTGATGATAAAACGTTGGTAGCTGTGGTTTAAGTCGAAACCTTAGAAGCCACGAAAAACAAGTTTGCATGAACCGATTAGAAACGTCTAACTTGGTTTTTCAGGAGGGTTTGCATGTACATGTGATGTGGTATAGAAATGCTCATATTCAATTTGATTATGTATGAGATGACTATATGATGTAAATTGATTAACATGACCTGCGTGTCATGATTCGGCATGATGGCTGGAGCCATATGATTGTCACTTTAGTGACCTGCGTGTCAACCTTAAGTAATGCACTTATTTTATTAGCTAAGGAGATAGCGACATTATTTGGTGCACCGACAAGGTGGTGGAAATCTTCGCAAGGTGAACACCGACGCAAATGCCGAAGACGAAGAAATGAAAGACTTCTCCATCAGAAAGGGCTATACCATATCATGCTATTATGAATTGCCTGAGATGTTTATCCCCTATGATGCACCCTTCTTGATTGCGCGGTAGTCGCTTTTATTAGGGTGATCTCTCACTAAAATATCAAGTAGTTAGTGTTCTCCCAAGTGTAGCACCGTCACGGCACCTATCTTTTCGGGGTCCGCCATGCTTGCATGGGTATGAACGATTAGAGAAGTGTGAGGCGGGTGAGGTCAGACCTCGCAGCAAGAGCACTTGGTTGTCTTGACGTTCATGGCAGGATCGTCCTGAGCTCGGAACACAGCATCGAAAGATGAGCAAGAGTCACATAGAGATGTGATCGGCAAGTTGGCCTACCGATTAAAATTCCCGTTATGAGATGATGGTTCCATGGTGATGAGTTGAAGTCTGGATCTTGTATCACTCAAAATTAATTATGAGAGATATTGATTTGAGTGGGAGCGCACTGTTGAATTAACATGCTTAATTCTCAGTGCAATTAATTATGAACATTGTCTAAGTGTTTCTTGCAAAATAGTTGTAGAATAATGGCTCGCGTTTCCACCTTCCCTGTTAAAATTGAATAGTTGTTAAATATCTGGTTAAAACTTTACGATTGGTAACGTAATGTGAGGATTGTCCTCAAAAGTGTCGAGAAGGACTTTTTCCTATCGCATGCTTTCCGTATCCTCCCGCTGATGCTATGGATCATGTGACTCCCGTCCTTCGATCCAAAAGCTAGAATTCTATTACGGTCAAGTGGAATATGTTTGCTTCCATGAAACCCAAACTTCGAAAGTTGGGATAGTTATATGATATTCATGGAACTGAAAATTAATTTTCAGATACAAACAAAGGCTGAAAGATATGAAATATCCAAAGTAATGTTTGTTTGCAAGTATAAGTAAAAGTGTTTACTATGCATTTGACTATTGGGAAAGGGATCCAGAAGAACGCCTGTCATATGATGAAAGGTGAATAAAACAACAACTTAAAGATAAAGCAAGTGTCCGAAGGGTGTTACTGAGACTTTGACGCTTAGGAAGTCCGGGGCTAACGCCACTCTTAAGTTGGGTGCTTCTTTTGAGAGTAGGAGAAATACTAAAAGTTAAATTGTTTGAAGTATAAAGGCAAAAAGAAAGAAGACTGGAATATCCAGCTCATGTATGAATGTCATACAAGTTTTTGATGTATAGAAGGCTGGTCCAAGATATAGTTCTTGCGAATTATGATTAAATTGTTAATCATTGAGTTTTGGGTATTGTGAGTTAATCACAAAGATACCCACTCGATTGCATTCTGTTGCAACTCGATGTAAGAACTACTATGGCCTGAAAGACTAGCCAGGAATGAGGTTTAGGTATACACAGGGAACATAGTAAATGTTACTATACTCTCCATCGGTGTATTACCGTCTGTATTTATTTTCATAATTCATTTACAGTTTCACACTCTAGCCCATTGCATAAGGTATCTTGCAAGAAGGTTGTTCATAAGAGAACTTTTCATGTTCGGTGTTATGAATAACATAAGGGCCATACTTTCATTATGAATGAGATGTATGTTATGAATATTGATAATAATACATTACCTCTAGGTTTATTTTCATAATTCATTTTAGAGTTTCATACACTCTAGCCCATTGCACAATGTTTTTGCAAGAGAGGTTATTCATAAAAACAACAATTGTTGTTCAGTATTATGAATAACATGAAGGGCCATGCTTCCATCCAAGATGGGATGTATGTTATGAATATTGATGGTAATATGATACATCCATAACAATGACGGTAAATGTCGCAAGACTAAAAGAATACCACACAAGTGTGGCACTACATTTGGTCACATTTGGGGAAACCCGCATGGAAAATTCCATTATGATGGATTTTGAAGTCGTTTGATTTTGAATCATCTGACACTTGCAACTTTCCTCCGAAAGGTGAAGTGACTAAAATACCGTTCACAGGCAATAAAGAATGAACAGCAAACTTATTGGTGATCATACATTTGATGTGTGTAGTCCGATAAAAGTTGCAAGTAGTGGATTTATCTATCTTCAGAAATGGCTCAAGTAGATATATGGATATTTACTTGATGAGACGTAAGTCTGGATCTTTTGAAATCATTTGAAAGGTTTTCAAAAATGAAGTAGAAGTTATTGTAACAAGAAAATTATGTTTCTACAATTTGATTGCAGAAAGGAATATTTGAGTTACAAGTTTAGCGAATGTCTGATGAGTTGTGAAAGGGGTTTCATAACTTGCACTTCCCAGAATACCACTGAAAGTGGAAAGTCTATGAATATGTAATCAAACCATTTATGACATGGTAAGATCAAAGATGACATAAATAAGTTTGCCATTATCCCTTGTAAAAGGTGATGCTTTAGAGACTGCGGCTTTTACACTGAAAAGAGATCCATCGGGTCTGTTGAAATGACGCCATGGTATGGTACGCCCAACCATGTTATATCTTTTCTTAACATTTGGAATATGGGGCTTGTGTAAAAGGATACAAACCTATTCCAAATCAGACAAGTGCTACTTTGTAGGTTATCCCAAGTCATTGGGTACTCCTCCCTCACTATACCGAGGCAAATAGTTTTGCCACGAAACGGTATGATTTTAAAGAGAATGGTTCTTTCAAAAAGGTGAGTGGGAGAATAGTGCAAATCAACGAGATAAACATTATCTTCGTCATCATATCAAAGGAAAGAGGCCTTGGAAGTAATTCCAGAGTTTCCTACTGCGACTGATACGGAAGTCTCTACAATAAAATGTATGAACTTCGGTCAAACTTGCAGTTGAACCATGTAGGCAGGGCTCGTGCAAACCTCTCAGGTGCGCAAACGAGATATTGTTGTTAGACAACATTATACCTACGACACACAAGGAAGCGTTGATGGGCCATGACTCCGGAATTGGCTAAATGCCAATACAACCCGAGTTAGTTTCCATATAAGTGATTCAAGATTAAATCCTTGATACACCTTTCGGAAGACTTAGAGTCTAACGAATATTTATGGAACTTAAAACCTATACGGATAAAAATGTTTTATCCATAAAGCTCGACTTGTTGAAATAACAAGTTCAAGATTTGACTACGGTGAGGTTGTTTTCTTTGTAGCGATGCTTAAAGTCGGTTCGGGTTGAACTAGCAATTAATACATATTTCAATCATGAGATATGAAACATGGATGACAATAGGATTTCCATCTGATGGAAATGAAACCAAGGACTTGCATGTGTTACAGTCCAAGGAATTTTGTCTATCCAGAGGATGCTAGTAAGGGTGCAAACTTCAGAGTTCCAGCGATGGACAGAAGAGAGCAAAATGGAGTTGGAATCTTCGTGCTTTGATGAAATGGTCAAAGGGGTTTGACTTCATCAATGGGTAACGAAGATGCTTGTAATTCAAGAAAGTAAGTGGGAGCGTAATTTTATTTCTATAAACCTTGTGTGCTTGACACATTGTTAATTGGAAATAAATTTCTTGACACAAATTAGGACTTCATTTGAAAATAGTTTTTGATGAAGTGCTTAGGCTAAATAGCCTCAATATTAGGCATAATGATGTATGGAGATAGATTTACCTAATAGGGCTAAGCAATGAATACATATTGACAAGGTGCTAAAACCTTTTAGCATTTAAAACCGCCAAGGAGTGATTCTTGCCGGAGTCACATGGAAGAGTTTTTTGCAAGACTCGGTGTCCCAAAACACTGATGAGCAAAATACATGTTGCGGATTCCACACACTTTTGTGTTTGGATTAATCATGTATTCCATGGTATGTAAAACAACCAGATATGTCCGATACTCCCAAGGTGTTGCGAGTATGGATACTAAAGTGATCAAAGTACTGATGGTGGGACAACAGTGAAAGATGTCATTGAGTACTAGAGTAAGTAGTGATGATATGTTTTCTCGCAAGCGGAGATCATGAAGAGTTCATTGCAAAATGTTACATCGATACAATCTTCATCTTTTCTCCATGCGATTTTCGATTTAAGTTAAGGGTTTTGTGTAATACACAATATGGTGGCACGGTAGTTGGAAATTGTTCCCAACAGGATACTGTGGCGAATTCTATAACAAATGACTAAGTATGTTGACGCTTTAGAAGCAACAAACAAGATGTTGAATCATATAGTTCATTCATGAACTTAGTATGGTTCCAAGATGGCTTTTGTCAATGGGATACTACTGCAGGTAGTTTCTCCATAACTCAGTCTGAGGAATCCAGGTTCAACCTGTGATTCACATTTATACAAAGCCAAGTCCGCACAAAATATGAATTTTGTGAAAGCGTGAAAACGCGAGGATATGCAGAGATAGACATGGAGCTAAAGTTGTCAGATCTGATGGACATCAGGCTATACCACATGCGAAGCATTTTTTACACCGGCATGCCATAGGTGTAAGGTGCATTAGCATTAACTAGATTATTGACTCTAGTGCAAGTGGGAGTCTGTAGGAGATATTCCCTAGAGGCAATAATAAATGATATTATTTATCTCTGAGTTCATAATTATGTTTATGTTCCATGCTATAACTGCAATGATTCTCGAGTCTGCAATATCCACGAGGTTCGAAGGAAGACTCATATGCACGTGTGGAATAATAAACGGTAAGAAGTATTCCTAGTTTGGCCTCTAAGACTAGCTCAAGTGTTGCATGATGGTTCCATTTTCCTGATCATGGGCATGTCTATGCCAGCAACTTTGAGGGCACAATGTTAAGAGAACATTTGTGTTGAATCGACCCGGTTTGATGTTATGCTATGAGATTCATTCATCACAAGTTAATCGTAAATAACACAGAGATGGTTAACGTTTGCACGATTCCTTAGACCATGAGAGTATCGAGTTTCTTCATGCTTGCTTCATGAACTTTGGGGTTTGTTAAACATCATCCGTAAATGGGTGGCTATTACGGCGGCTTACGGGTTCATGGAAAAGTGTGTCAAGTAACTTGATAGCTCAAGATTGGGATTTGCTCCTCCAACAATGGAGAGATATTCTCGGGCCCTCTCGGTTTTATGGTATCCATCATCGTCTGGCCATACATAGTGTGATTTGATCACAGGGATGCTGGAACACGGAAACGAGAAAAGAGAACAAAACCAGTAACGAGGTAACTAGCATAGTGGACAAATTGTTGATCCACGGGGATGCAAGTAAATCTCACCTCGGGTCTTTGTAACATATCGCGAAGCACCAGGAATAGCACACGGCAACTGGAGGTTCACTCGAATATTCATTCGTGTGGTTATAGGGGTCAATATGGGTGTCCACGGCTCCGATGTTGATCATTGATCGGAAGGGGTTCCGGGTCATGTATATACTTCACTGAACCTATAGGGTCACACGCTTAAGGGTTATCTATCTGTTGAATACTAGACAGGGAGTCTGAGAGAAAATCACCGAAAAAGTTTCGGACACCGGAAAAGTTTCGGACAGCGGAATCGTACCGCATAGAGAGGTCATCGGATGAGTTTCGATGATACCGAAAAGTTGTTTCAGCATATACCATTAAGTCAATTTGGTTTCGGCAAATTCCTGATAATTCTTGAAGGGTGCCAGAATCATTCTGGAAGCTTTTTGGAATTTTCTGAGATAAAAACCGGAAATGTTCCGGAGCTGCCGGAGCCACTTTAGATGCGTTTCGCAGATGAAAATCACTAAAACCAGAATTGTTTCAGAACGGGTTGAAAATTATTATGGTGGGTACTGGAAATGTTCTAAGCCCACATAAATATTTTCAGTTCGAACGGACGCTGAAAAATGTCGTCGTGAATAGTGAAAGTGCTTTTTGGGATATTTTGTGGTGAGTCACCTTTTGGGATATTTCCAAAAGGCTTCTAGAAGGGCTTAGGGGCCAAGCATGCTCCTCATGGGGGACCCCCAAGGGGGTTGGCCGGCCACATGTGTGGGGCTCCATGGAGCTCCACTTCCCTCCCCATTATGCCCTTCATGTGTGACATTTGCATGGGCATTTTGGGTTTTTGTGAGCCATCCCTACCCCTTGGCTTTCCTATAAATAGAGGAGGAGTGGGAAGCCCAAAGCTCATCCCTTTGCTGTCATACAAGTGCCATGCAATGATCTGGCTTCTTCTCTCCCTCCCAGCGAAATAGTTTCGTAGAGCCGAAAGGCTGTCTGGGTTCCCGCAGGAACTAGTTCTGGACGGCGAAGCCCTGCTGGATAGATGACACCGTATGTGTGCAACTCTGTAGAGAGATTGTAGTTTCGGTCTTATTTCGTAAGTGCCTCACGAAGGGCTATCCGTGTGAGCGTCCGAGTTTCGAAGGTCCTCCCGAAGGGCTGTCCGAGTGACCATTCGAGTTTCGAAGGTCCTCCCGAAGGGCTGTCCGCGACACTGTCCGGGGGGGCTGTTCGACCGTCTCCCGGAGGGCTGTCTGAGGAGCAGATGAGGGTATACATCCTTGCGGTTGGGAGGTTGTAAATCCTAGCTGCGGGGATCTTCACCGCCGTTCGTCATCGACTCTACTTCCCGATGCGCTACGAGTCAGTAACGAAACAGATCCAACCATGTATGCAGTCTCCATAGTGGTCCTGGGCTGGTGCGTAGGTCGAATTTTTTTTTCTGCTGCGTTCCCCTACAACAACAAAGCCACTTGGGCACAATCGAACCACTTCAATGAAAAGATATAACATGACCACTTCAATGAAAAGATATAATCAATAATAAATGTCTAGGAAGGGATCATCTTTAAAATAAAATTTGCCTAAATTCTTTTCCTTCAAAAATAGTGGTCTTGTCAAAAATCAAAAACCTTTGCAAAATGACCTCACTAAACACTTCTCTGCCTAGGACAAAACCCAAATTATGTTGATCTAGCTATTCCTCTCTCCCACACAAACACACATTATTATCTCTAAAACTTCTCTGCCTAGGACATAACCCTTCTGACCCTTCTGACCTAATGCTCTAAAATAAAATTTCCCTCTAACCTAGCTAACCTACTACTAACCTAGCTTGTTAATCCAACGAACCTAATTAACCTATCTATTTAACCTAGTTAGTTAATCTAGTTTACCTAGATAATTAACCTAATTAAACTAGTTAACGCAGCTAGTTCTCTGTCAAAGCCCTAAACAATTTTTTTCACTAATTAACCTAGATAATTAACCTAATTAAACTAGTTAACCTGACTAGTTCTCTGTCAAAGGCCTAACTAATTTTTGCACTAACATATGCATGAGAGAGATTGGAGCGGTGGGGGCTTACAGAGGATGGCTCCGGTGGTGGCGAGGGAGGCAGTGGTGGCGAGGGAGGCAGGGGCGTCTCCGGTGACGGCGAGGGAGGCAGTTGTGGCGAGGGAGGATCCGGGGGCGTCGACGGCGGCTCTGGTGGCGTTGATGAGGCCGCGCGGCTTCGTGGCGTTGGGGGCGGCTCCGGTGACGTCGACGGCGCACGGCTCTGGTGGCGTCGACGTCGGCAGGAGACGGCGGCGAAGTGGGGCGATGACGGATCGGGGAGACGGTGGCGGGGTGGGTCGAGGGATTTGGGGGAGAAGTGGTGGCCGGGGGGAAACGGTTTTTTGGTTAAGTCAAACTTAGCAGTAGCGCGTTTCGTAAAACGCGCTATAGCTAAGATAGCTATAGCGGTTTTTACAAAACGCGCTGATGCTATAGCTATGTAATTTTCTTCCATTTTATCATTTCCTTTTCTGTTTCTATAGCAGGGGTCTAGGACACGTGCTGCAGCTATGTTAGCTGTAACGCCTCTTACAAACACACGCTACTGCTATGCCTTCCTTCGTTTTTTCGCTTTTTCATTTATTTTTCTTTACATTTTATTTTTTCCTTTCTCCTTTTTATATTTCTTTCATTTTCATTTACTTTTCTATTTGTTTTTCATCTTATTTTATTTCCATTAGTAGTAGCGCTCTTCGTAGGAAACGCGCTACTACTTATGCCCTAGCGGTAGCGCGCTTCTTCCAAGCCCGCTACTACTATGCGTAGCCTATCATTCTACCAACGGGAATATTAGTAGTAGAGATTTTGCCGCTACACGCACTACTGCTAAGATTGTATCTTTAGCGCGGTTTTTTCTCAATCGCTACTGCTATCTAGCACTAGCGCCCTTTTTTGACCCGCGCTGTTGCTAAATTTCTGCGTATAAGGTTTTCCCTAGTAGTGAACTTCCACCGCCTCCATTTCGATGACTTGAGTATTCATTTTCATATTGCTTTGAGTGATCGTAAGATAGCTAGCATGATATTTCCATGAATTGTCCGTTTTCTTATATTGTTGTTAGTCTAGATCATTGAACATCCTGGTACACTGCCAGAGGCATTCATATAGAGTCATATTTTATTCTAGGTATCAACTTGTAATTTTTATTTCTTTTGAGTTATAAGTAAATAGAAATGTGATGATCATCATTCTTCATTATTAGAGCATGTCCAAGCGAGGAAAGGCTGATGGAAACTATGATTCCCCCACAAGTTGCGATGAGACTCCGGACAATGAGAGAAAAAAAGGAAAAAAAAGAAAAGGAAAAAAGAAAGAAAAAAAAGAGAGAAGGGGCATTGTTACTATCTTATACTAGTTGGAATTTTTCATTATAGAACTTGGCTTGTATATTCTAATGATGGGCTTCCTCAAATGCCCGACGTCTTCATGAGCAAGCAAGTTGGATGCACACCCACTTAGTTTTCATATTGAGCTTTCATACACTTATAGCTCTTAGTGCATCAGTTGCATGCCAATCCCTACTCCTCATGTTGATATCAATTGATGGGCATCTACATAGCCTGTTGGTTAGCTGCGTCGATGTGAGACTTTCTTACTTTTTGTCTTCTCTATATTTACCCCTATCATCATACTCTATTCCATCTGTAGAGCTATATCCATGGCTTGCGCTCACTGCATGGGAGTTGAAAAAGCTGAAGCGCGTTAGAAATTATGAACTAGTTGTTCGGCTTGTCATCGGGGTTGTGCATGATAAATTCTTTGTGTTAAGAAGACAGAGCATGAAAAGATTATATGATTTTGTATGGATAACTTTCTTTAGCATTGATATTTTGAAAGACACGATTTTTGTTGGGATGCCTGAGTATGAATGTCTTTATGTCAAATTATAGACTATTGCTTTGGATAACTTATGTCTTAATATTCATGCCACGATTAGATATATAATCAAGTTTATGCTAGGTATCATTCCACATCAAAAATTATCTTTTTTATCATTTACCTGCTCGAGGCTGAGCAGGAATTAAGCTTGGGGATGCTCATACATCTACGTCGTATCTATAATTTTTGATTGTTTCATGCCAATATTATAAAACTTTTATACATTTTTGGCAAAATTTTCTATGATTTATTTGGACTAACATATTGATCCAGTGCCAAGTGTCAGCTTTTGTTTGTTGCATGTTTTTTGTTTCGCATAAAATCCATATCAAACGAAGTCCAAATGCAATAAAGTTTTACGGAGAATTATATTGGAATATTTGTGATTTCTTGGAGTTGGGATCATCAGAAGAGGGGACCCACAGTGACCACAACTCACTAGGGTGCGCCTGGGGGCCGGCGCACCCAGGTGTCTTATTCCCACCTCATATGTCAGTTGGAGCTCTACTTTGGGTGCAAGGAAGCTTATATCCGGAAAAAAACATGTTGAAATTTCAGCGCAATCGGAGTTACGGATCTCCCGGAATATAAGAAATAGTTTTCCGCCAGATCTGATAAACGCGAAACAGAAGAGAACAGAGAGGGAGATCCAATCTCAGAGGGGCTCCCGCCCCTCCGCCGCCATGGAGGCCATGGACCATCGGGGGAACTCTCCTCCCATCTAGGGGGAGGCCGACGAAGAAGAAGGAGGGGGCTCTCTCCCCCTCTCTCCTGGTGGCGCCGGAGTACTGTCGGGGCTAGGATCGTGACGGCGATCTACATCGACAACCTTGCTACTGTCAACACAAACTTTCTCCCTCTCTATGAAGCGGTGTAACACGCCTTCGCCCCGCTATAATGTCTAGTTAAACACAGTTCTCAACTCCATATATTATTTCCCAACGATATTTGGCCATCCTATGATGTTTGAGTAGATCTGTTTTGTCCTACGGGTTAATCATGATATTGGTTGGTATGATTGTATACTTTATTTATGGTGTTATCCTACAGTTCCCTCCGTTTCGCGCAAACGGAGGGGCCCCCACTTTAGGGTGTTGTAATATGTTCATGGTTTTCTTATCATCGGTGGTGCGGGGGTGACAGCAGCCTGAACGCGAATAAGTGGGTTTTGTCGTATGTGAGTAAAGATGACTTGATACTCAATGTTATGGTTGGGTTTCATGACCTTAATGATATGTTGTAGTTGTGGATGCTTCCTAGGGGTCCAATCATAGGTGCATATGATCCAACTAGAGAAAGTATGTTAGCTCATGCATCTCCCTCATATAAAATTGCAAGAATGATTACCGGTACGTGTTACTGATTGCCTAGGTACAAATGACTTTCTTGTTGACCAAGAATGTCCACTTTTATTACCTTCCAATTTATTCATAGTTTTATTCTCGCAAAGTACACGTAGTTTTATTCTTGCAAAATAGTTTCATAAGTGTGCACAGAGTTGTATCGCTGGTCGATAGAACTTGAGGGAATATTTGTTCTACCTTTAGCTCCTCGGTGGGTTCGACACTCTTATTTATTGAAGAAGGCTACAAATGATCCCCTATACTTGTGGGTTATCACGGGGGTGACGGGAAGGGGTCGACCGGCGCCTGGGGAAAGGCCGGCGCTGGACGCTGCAGAGGTGGTGCTAAGCCCCCATGGGTGCCAACAATGTGGTCGTGGAGCAGGTACTCGTGAAACACCAAGGAGAAAGACCGCTTCAAAGAGGAGTAGGATGCGGTGGATTGATCAAGCACCACCAGAACATGCTCGTGGATGTTCAGATCATGAATGAGGATGACATCGGGACCGTCAAAGGGGTTGGAGAGGGTGGAGGAGGAGGAACTCATCGCACGGCTAGGAGGGGTTGGGTTTGGCGCAGCGCAGGTTGGGCGGCTAGAGTTTTGGGGCGTTTAGGGTTTGGGGTGGCTAGGGTTAGGGGAAGGTGTGGGTTGGGCGGGGCG
>NC_041386.1:724346338-724354670 GCF_002162155.2 Triticum dicoccoides
TGGGGGTGGTGGGGAGGGGTGCTGAAGCGGGAGAGAGCGGTGGCAGCTAAGGAGAGGCCTGCGGCAGCGGCGGGTGGTGGTGGCTACGGGTGGGTTGGGCGGCGGCTGCGTCCGGAGGAACCGGTGTCGGCGGGTGGCGGTGGCGACTGTAGGAAGCAGTGATGGCGGCGGCGACGACGGTTAGGGCTAGGAATGACTGGCGATATATACCATGTAGAGAACTAGAATAGGTTGTGCAACACAATTGCATTGATCGGTCCACAGGGCACGTATGTATGATGTACAGCATAAGGTCACAACCTCAACTATACAGGAGAACTAGGAGGTTGCCCAAGACACAATATATTCAACATAACCAATGTGATATGTGACCCTACCATAACCTTAACTGCCTCAGTTTACAGATAGCTTAATTTTTAGGAAGGGCAATGCTAAATGGCTCGATTGCCAGTCATGGAAAAGCATTTCTGCATGAGTGAGCCATGTTCGGTAAACACCTTCCATGCCATTGTGGTGAAGCCACCTGTAGACTATGACTAGTATGTAGCAAGTTGACTACATATTTTTTCAAAAAAATACAAACCATATTGAATAATAATAAAAGTTTATATACCCACATATATTTGACTACATAGCTTTGAATGAATACGCATGATTGATGTCCTGGCACCACCACTACCATGATACCTTATCCATCTATGCACACGCGGCTAAATTTCGTGTTTTGACCCTTTTGCCAATACTTGATCGAGATTTGACCCTAGTTTGTAAAAAAATTGTGATATGACCCTTTTGCTATCGCCGGGGTCTATGGCGGTAGGGTCTAACAGCCTACCGCCAGGGACTTCGGCGGTAGGAAACACCCCTACCGCCAAACAAGCTGGCGGTTGCTTGTACAACCCTACCGTCAAGGTGCCCGGCGGTAGGTGCGAGCATGCACTGTGTTTCATACTTAGAAAAAATTCCTGGTAGGGTGTACAACCCTACCCCAGGGACTTTGGCGGTAGGCTGTTATACCCTACCGCCATGGACTCTAGTGGTAAGGAAACGGTCAGATCCCGAATTTTTTGCAAAACAGGGTTAGATTTTGATCAAGTATTGAAAAAGGGTCAAAACACGAAATTTACCCTGCACATGCTGCTACCAAAAGTTGTGGTCGTTTTGTCTCCATCTGTATACTTCATAGGACTACTTCAATATGCTTCGGTCCCCCAACAACATGTACTGCTGCCACCCCTGCAGGATCTGCATCACCATACTCTTCCATGAAACTTGCCTTCTCAGCTACAAGCACGGTCGTTGTGAGGAGGTGTGGTTGCTTCTGTACACCATGTGCGCAGTGACAGCTTCTCGCTGGCGGCTGCGAGTCAGGATTGGTGTTGACCAGGGAGCACCTGTTCCTCGCGATGCTGAGCATGATCTCGTGCATGGTGCTGGTTAAGCATTTTGTAGATCTTCGCCAATGGAAAATTCATATTGTTTTTTTCTTGATGCCTCCTAATCCCCAAAATATATCTAGTGGTCTGTGAAAAAGAGAGGCATGGACACAAAAGTGATGGACGTGAAATGTTACTAAACCTATCACGTATGCTAGGACTGATTATGTTGTGGTGGTTGTCTTATATATTATCGTCATGTGAGATGGATACATATCTAGAAGCACATGTATACATGTGCATCCTAGTACTTTTCGTGGCCCAAATATGTTCTGCAGACGGGTGCCACACTAGCATACCTCATGTGTGTTTCTGAAGCTTTATAATCAATTTCGGTTTGGTAGATAGTAATTGTCGTGATATGCTACAAAAACTTCGGTACCATTCTAGATTCTGTTTGAACAAGCAGTAGTGCAGAACCATTTGTTTCACGCTATGTCTTGACAATGTGTAAAGCGCTCACCAACTTTATAATGAAGTTAACAGAAAATGTGAACTCCAAAACAAATAAACGACTCATCTCTTATTTATTTCATAATGTCAACATACCCACTAGTTGGTGGAGCATTGGCGACCAAAAATTGGATCGCATGGGTTTCATCTACCATGTGGATGACACAGGCATTTCTCTAAAAGGGGATAGACTCGGCCTCTGCATACTAGCTAGCTATGGTATGCAAGTATGACCTTAAAATGCCAAGTACCAGTCCAGCTTCGCCTACAAGATGTAAATAGTAGACTATTACAATATGTTTCAATCGAAAGTATTTGAGATTTTCAGTCGATGTGCCAGCGGAAAGCATTAGACCAAGAACGACAACTCAATCGCTGGGTTTTCGGGCTTAGGCCTTGGCGACATACTTCCCATGCCCTGGTATATTCTCATCAATAGAATAAGCTCAAACCAAATGTCAACCACAAAATGAAAAAATGATCAATTTATATTGGATATTATGTAATTTCTTCCATCGACTAGTTGGTGAAGCATTGCATTCCTTGAAAATGTTCTCATCATAAAGTCATGGCCTCTTGAACTTGTTCCAGCTCTATGAGTACCTAGTATCCGGAAAAATTATCATATACTAGGTGGCTAAGTATATGTCCAATTGCTTAATTCCAAATGTCTATGTTGTTAATTGGTGTTTCCACATTCTTCCGAATTAAGGAAAGAGCAATTTACAAGTGTATGAATATCAGGATCCATGTCTAATTAAAGAATATTTCGTTCATGATATTGGTTGGTTTTCATGGACACGAAAAACAATTGCATATATAAAATCAAAAAACATTCATGTGTTTATCATGCAATCAAGATTCAAGGTTTTCAGTTGTTCCACAACAGATCATGTCTATCATGAACATTGATTAAATAACTCGATGTACTACTGTAGCATCAGTTCATGTACATGCCATGGTACCATAGCATGCTCTAACAAATGTAAAATCAGGTTCAGTAAAGCATCTACACTTACGCATGTTAGTTACACTAGCACATACATACATGCAATAAACTAATTCACTGAGGATGCCAACTTCTATCCTATGCTTTTGATTGTGGACTAAACAGGATCATATGAATATATCTGAACTGAAAAACATACTTAAGCTCTGATTCCTGGGGCCAATGGATGATTTGGCCCACCTTTGCCCTGCCTGGGCCAAAATGCCCCATCTTACATTATAATTGATGAAATGCCCCATTTTTCCTCTGCCTCTACACAAAATACCCCACATTATAAATAAGTATAGATGTTTACTTAAGTACTATAATTAGTAAATGGAAAGTACAAAGTTGCCGCTGACAAAATCAACCAAATGCACGCACGCTGGGTGAAATATTTCATGTTTGTTCGTGCTGGTCAACCAGTACGAGACCACAACCCACACGACGCGCACGCAACAGCAGCTAGGGCTCTTGCCGCCGCGGGCCGCCGCCCCCTCCGGTTGCCGCGGGCAGCCTCCATCTCCGGCTACCTCGGGTCATCGCGGGCAGCCGCCGCCTCCGGCTACCTCGGGTCACCGCGGGCACCCGCTGACTCCGCCTATGGACGCCTTCGCTCATCCCCTGGCCGTATGCCCATCCACCTCCTCGGCGGACCTGAACTTGTCCGTCTCATTACCGTCTCCACCGTCCATGGCGCCCACACCTCCGTGCTCCCTGTTTGTGAGGCAACTAGCTGCACCCTTCCATGTGTCCCGTGCGAGAGGCTCCACCTAGGTGAGCGGGCTGGTGAGCTACCCTTGCTATACACATAGTTATTTCCTCAATTTGGTTGCCCCAAATGTGTATGCTTACTCGATTTGGACAATTTTAGGGATTGATGTGTGTTGTGATTTCGTTTGGTATGAACTCTAGCACGGGAAATGGATCTAGCATGAATGATTTACTATCAAAGGAGATGGATGGTGCCATTTGTGCTACCGAATGTGCTCTTAGTGGGTGAGTTTCTCCCAAAATTGCAACTCATTTAGCAAACTTGAATTCAATGACTATTAGGTGAGACTAACTAAATTTGAATGTGTTACTTCTCTACATTCCGAGTAGGATTGAAGGAGAGAACATATTTAATGTGACATCTGACAATGAGAATGATTTAACTTCACATATGAACACTTGTCAGGTTACTCCAATGGATGATGGGACCTATGAAAGTATTAAAACAAGCATCCCAATAATCGATTGGAGTACTATGAAGATTTCTCCTTTAACTGCAAAAGGATGTAGTTGGAGCATAACTGCACGCATTACTGCAGATAAGAAAATGATCAGGGTACTACATTAGTTTTATTGTGTAGCTTAGTGTTATTGTCGTATATTTTGCTTATGTATATAACCTTTTTTCTACAGGTTAACAAAGTAAGCCCTTCTCACAAGCAGGCTCAGAAGTAGCATGGCAGATAAATCTTGGGTGGAAGACAGGTCAAATGACACATTGAAGGCTAAGCCAACCATTACTGCTAAGAACTTGCAGAAAAGGCTAGTAGAGTAGTACAATGTGCATGGTGGGTATGACACGGTGTTTTTAGGTAAAGAAAGGGCATTGGCTCAGTTTTATCGTAGTTGGTATGACAATTTCAAGAGATTGCTCAACTTCAAAGCGGAGATGATTTGAGGTCTCCTGGCAGCATTGTAGAGGTTGATAGTCTGGCAAAGGATGGTAAAATTTATTTCAGCAGATTTTTTATGTGTCTTAAACCTTGCATTGACGGATTTCATGTTGGTTGTAGACCATATCTTAGCATAGATTCCACTGCACTTAATGGGAAGCGGAATGGGCAGCTAGCTTCTTGGACTACCCTTGATGGGCACAATTGGATGTTTCCTATAGCAATTGCTTTTTTCTAATATGAAACTGAAGAAAGTTGGCCTTGGTTCATGCCTAATTTGCATAGAGCGATAGGTCATATGCCAACCTTAGCTATTAGCATTTATGCTTGTAAAGGATTAGAAAATGTTGTGAAGGAAGTTTTCCCTCATGCAGAGAGAAAAAGTATTTAAGGCACTTGATGCAAAACTTTGTCAAAAAGTTTCAGGATGATGTCTTTGGTCACATGCGGCCAGCGGCTAAGGCTTACAAGGAGACTTCTTTTTAGTACCACATTAATAAGGTCATGGAAGTTGATCCAAGTGTTGGTGATTATTTGAATACATATCACTCATTGTTGTGGATTACGTGCAAATTTAATATTGATATCAAGTGTTATTACATTCATAACAACCTATCTAAGTCATTTAATAACTCGGTTAAGGACTACAAGGACTTGCCTGTTGATGAGTTAGCTGACACAATAAGAGAGAAAATCATGATACTTATGAACAAGAGGAGAGCAATTGGAGAGTTGCTTCAATGGGAGATGCTAGCTCCTGTCATTCAACAAATAAACAATAGAAGTAGAGTATTTGGTCATTTAAAGACAGGTAAGTCCGCTAATACAAGGCTAAGGTGAGGGATACTAGCAAAAAGAATCTTAGACATGTTGTGAAACTTGAGGAACATAGTTGCATTTGTCTTGAGTGGCAACAGACAGGACAACCTTGTGAGCATGCACTAGTTTTTCTCATGGAAAGGAGGAACTTGAAGTTGGACAAGTATGTGCATGAGTATTACTCTCTGGCCAGATTTAGGGCTTCTTACAAGCCTACCATAGAGCCCATCACAAATCGGTCTCAATGGCCAAAAGCTGACCTTGACTTCAAGTTGTTCACACCTACATTCAAGTGGAGTTCTGGGAAGCATAGAATGAAAAGGATGAAAAGTTGCTTGGAAGGAGGTACTAGATGAAATAGCAAGAAAAAAGAGAAGAAAAGAAACAACTAGGTAGCGAAAATAGATGCAAAAGGTGTAATGAGTTGGGACATAGGCAAGCAAAGTACCCACTAAATGGCACGAGAAAAAAGGTAACATGTCTTCTTCTTCTTAAATTGTGTATCGTATGAACTAACTTACATTTGACAGTTGTATGACTGTGATGCATGCCAAGAAAGAGTAGAAAGAAGGTGAAGGCTACCTTGATGGATGTATGCGATGATCAAACAAATGATGGTCCTGCTGCAACCATCACCCCGACAACTCCCAATAGAATATTCATTACCATTCCACCAAGCTTGGAAAACAGCCCTTGGCCAGTCACAAGAAGGTGAAATTCACACCTCCCAATAATATATCACACTTTGCTCACTATTTGCATTCCCAGGTAAATAAGAACTGAAAAATTGCAGCTTTCTTGCTTTGGCAATAGTTGATGGAGGCGGTCAATCTATGATGCAAACAACCTCTCTAGGGCAAAGTACTCCCAAGAGAACAACTACATCAACTCTCAAAAAGATACCGCCAAGGAAGAACAAGAGGAAGACTTTGCATGTGAACATGGGATTTGCTCTATTTTATGATATGTTTGTCGTGTGTTGGGACTTGAAACCTTCATCTATATGTTGGAACTTAAGATTTGCTTTGCAATGTATTGCTCTATTTTATGATGCAGAATGAAAACTGGAACTCATGTACCGGAGAACTTCATCTACTTGCAGGACTAATGTACCAAACTTGATGGACAACAAGTATATATGCCATTTTCTCTTCTATATTTGCTTGGAATTGGATGAAAATTTGAACAACAGGCTACTGTGAATATACTTGATTTTCCACAAATTTTTTAGATTTTTCTGGGCAGTTTAAATTTTCGCCCAAAATTTGGACAGAAATTTGAATTCTTGTTTCCTCTATTATCCAGGTCCAGAATTGGCTGACATTTAAACAATAGGCTACTGTGAATATACTTGATTTTCTATAAGTTTTTCAGATTTTTCTGGGTTGTTTAAATTTTCGCCCAAAATATGAACACAAATTTGAATTCTTGTTTTCTCTATGATCCATGTCCAGAATTGGCTGAAATTTGAACAGTAGGCTACTCTGAATATATATGATTTTCTGTAATTTTTTCAGATTTTTTTGGGTAGTTTAAATTTTCGCCCAAAATTTGAATAGAAATTTGAATTCTTGTTTCTCTACGATCTATGCCCAGAATTAGCTAAAATTTGAACAGTAGGCTACTATGAATATACTTGTTTTTTTGGTATATTTTCATATTTTTCTGGGAAGGTTAGTTTTTTTACAAAATTTGAATTTTTTTCAACATACGCACAAGATTTTGTGGGCTACTAATATTTTGTTTTTTGTTCAGGGGTAGTTTCATCATTTCCACCATCTAATTTTTGTCTTATGGTGAAGATACATCATCAAGTTAAGTGTGTGGCATTTTCTCTAGAGGCAGAGCAAAGATGGGGCATTTCATCAATTGCATTGTAAGATGGGGCATTTTGGCCCAGGCAAGGCAAAGGTGGGGCAAATCATCCATTGGCCCCGATTCCTGAGAGTATGGAATGGGTCTGATTGCTTTTTGAATGAGTGATTTGATTACCTTTTTATTGAATAAAGTATAAAACTAAAAGAACAAAAAAGCTAAATCGAACCATGCTAATTGCCATGGATGGCGCGAGAGTAGTCAGGCTGCTGTAGGATTAGTATCCTCTTAATCGATAATAGGGAAATGGGTTGTGCTATAACTCTTATTCTAGGACATTCAATACTTATTTAAATATTCCTTGAGATAATAAGGATACCAAGTAGTGCTCTGTTTTCCACTGTACATAATATAAGCAGGCCACTAGTAGGGCGCTAAAGACTAGTAAGATACTTGTGCATCTGACTACAAGTAGGATACTACTATCAAGTTTAAATTCCTTAATCAAGTAGTAATTGTTTAATTAAATGTTTGACCTTATAATCCAGCAGTTGCTAAGTTACCATGAGAGGAATAAAAAAAATTGGATCAACAGATCATGTTCCTGAAATGAAATAAGCTTTAAAGGGAGTAACTGAGAACATTATCAAATACAAGCAGTACACATGGCTTGGGAACACAATATTGAATTTTTGTTGTAGGTGTGCAGGTCAGCATGGAGGCAACAGGCTAAACGATGAGAGGCATTTGGTGCAGTGGCAAGGACGGGGCCCACCACAGGTACAGCAACACGGCAATCAGAAGAGAGAGAGAGGGAGAGATAGAGAGTTCCCCCAGAGAGAGAGAGAGAGAGAGAGAGAGAGAGAGAGAGAGAGAGAGAGAGAGAGAGAGAATTAGTGCGGGCTCTAACCTAGCTACATAAAGAAAACAAAAAAATGGGGTGTTTAACCAGGGTTTGTGTCAAGCGAAAGAAACAAAAAATGGAGATAACATTCAGAATCAGGCACGTAAGATGTAAATGTATCAAGAGATTGAGTTTTTGGGGTAGATTGAAATTCTTTTGACATTTTTTCAAGTAGTAAAGGCAGGCCGCTTAAATTTTGATCGTCATGGATTTGCTTGTTTCAACGAACCTGATATGTGAACCTCAATTG
>NC_041386.1:724355192-724370253 GCF_002162155.2 Triticum dicoccoides
TTCTATACCACTGAGCCATTTCAGATAAACACCCCATGCCATAGTGGCTGAGCCACGCATAGACTATGTAGTACTACTCAATTGACTACACATTTTTTCCTTGCAAAAATAAATAAAATAGAAACCACACAAAATAACAATAAAATTTTATTAATACACGTATATTTGATTATATAACTTTGAATAACTACACGTGATTGGGGGTCTCGCACCACCACTACCATGCTACCTTGTCCCTATGTGCACTCACTGCTGCCACAAGTCGTGGTCGTTTGTCGCAAGAGATGGCCAGGTTCCTCCTGCAGATCTACAACTCCGCACATCCCGGCACTCCCGGCAGGTCAACTGCTGGCACACTACATAGAACTACTCCGATATGCTCTGGTCCCCCTACAACGTGTCCGGCAACTGCCTCTCCAAGGTCTGCCTGACTGTACTATTCCATGAAACTTACCTCCGCAGCAACAAGCACTTCTGCTGCTGCGACGGCTAGTTCTGGCTGGCGGCTGCGAGTCAGGCGTGGTGCTGACCAGGGAGCAGCTGTTCACGACCATGCTGGGCATGGTCTCGCGCAAGGTGCTGGTTCAGAATTTGGTGGATCTTCCCAAATGGACAATTCATATTGTCTTTTTCCTGATACCTCCAAACCCCCAAAAATTAATTATAGTGGTTTGTGACTTGTGAGAATGACAGGCATGGCCACAAAAGTGATAGACGTGAATTCTTACTAAACATATGCTAGGACTGCTTATGTTGTGGTGCATGTCTTATCGTTATATATGATGGCCATGTGAGATGGATACATAGTTATGTTGTGGTGCGTCCAAATATGCTCTGCAGCCTGGTGGCACAGTAACGTACCTCATGTGTGTTTCTCAAGCTTTATATCAAGCTCCGACCTGGTCCATAGTAATTGTTGTAACATGCTACAACAACTTCAGTAACTTTCTAGGTTATTTCTGAACTAGCAGTAGTGCAGTACCATTTGTTTCACATTATGTCTCTACATTGTGTAAAATGCTCACCAACTATATAATCAAATTCAAAAAAATGTGAACTACAAACCAAATAAACGACTCCTCTTTTATGTATTTCATAGTGGCAGCATACCCACTAGTTGGTGGAGCATTGGAGACCACATGGGCTTCATCTACCGTGTCGATGACAAGGGCATAATTTTCTAAAAGGGGATAGCCCCGGCCATTGTATCATGATGTAGACAGCCATAATTTATTGAAGTGCAGAAGTTTTACAGTGAAGTCTCAGTACAAATAAAAAAATAGAACCACAACCGGTCTGCAAAAGGACACATGACTCAACCACATAATCTCTTAGTTACAAGCAATCAAAACCAGTTGAATAAAGCCCGTGCAACCATCTTCAGACTGTTACACCCAAAGGTCATAAACTCCTGAACGTCCATACTCTGCAGTAATGACTACATAGTACATACGGATTTGCGTGTTGACCTTGTAGATAACCTACACAAAATTTGGATAGTGTGATCTGTTAAAAACATAGTCATTTTGACAATTCCAAATTTCCCATAGAAAGGCCGAAACTCCCTCACAGATAAGCCCCTTAAAGATTGTGGTAAAAAAACAACCAGCTAGTTCCCAATCAAATTTGGGACACTTGTTGATGGTGTCAGGTTGTACGCAACACGGGCATTTGTTGTACTGCTGAAATCCTTGTTTATGCATGTAAGATAGTGTTTTGATGATAAAAGGGCTATAATGATGCCTATGTAACTTAGATATATTAAATTATCACCCTTGTTGTGCGCGGGCTACTGATTTAGTTGACATAACAATATCTTTTATCTTAAATTGGAGGGCATGTACAGGTAGCCTGGTTTGATGATGTGCAGCGAACCTGAGATTGCCAAAGCCAAGCTCGGCTGCTATACTCAAATTGAACTCCGCTGCCATCGTTGAAGATGTTAACTCACAAATTGAGAAATATAAACTAACTATTAATAAGGTGAACCTACAAAACACAAGAAATAGTGTGGCTGTTTGACCGAAATCAAAGTTGGGGAGGCGAATTTGAACTACCTTTGTTGAAAGATTTTGCTAAATAAAAGCAAGAGTGGAAGGAATAGATGAAAAAGAAACCATCAAGGGAAACCGGAGCATAAGGCAACAACGATCGACCGATCGATCTCTTGTGAGACATCTACAAATTCATATTAACCCAGAAAAATGCAAATAAGATAATCAAAATTTTCAGAAAAATATCACTTGTATGTGCATGTATTTTGGATTCACGAAAAAGTGATGTTTAAACCACTTGAGGTTATTAATATTATTTAACCTAGAAAACATGACCAACACTTTTGTCGTGAATGCAAATGGTATGCACATATAGGTGATGTTTTTCTGAACTTATTTATATCCTTTTTGCATTTTTCTAAGCTAATATGAATATGTCATGAAGTTTTCAAAGTGACAGTCAAATGATGAAAGGGCGGTAAGAGGACATGTGCATGAGAGGAGCGAAGTGGCTTGGGCAGGACCCTGGGTTTTTGGAAACTAGGGACAAAATAACTGAGTGGGACACAACTAGGGGGGTAAAATTAATTATCCCTATAAAAGCTTGATAGTGCATAGAACCAACTAAATTTATGAATCTTTCCATGTGTAAGTTATAAAAATTAAATGATATTATTAGTAATTATTCTTGAAAAGTCCATATCCTTATGTTTAGGACTAATGCTGAGTGGGGGGAAGTTGGCTAGTCTGTGCCTAGTTTGCATATATGGATTCTTCTTCAACATAATTCTTGTCACCCTCAATTTAGGAAGGGATTAGATTTGTGTAATGACCAAGAGAGAATTCAAAAATCCTGCGTGTGATTTCTTTGTGATCAGTATTCATTTCCCACCACTTGTTGCGCTAAAAATAAAAATATTTACTTAAAATATTGATTTCTCCAAACCCTACAATGTTAAGATCTAAGTTACTAAGAAGTGACATTATTCCTTATGGTAGTCAACCTAAGGAAGGAAAGCGATGCTCATTGATAATAGAACTAGCATAGCCTTCTAATCACCTTTTAGGTATTCTAACGCAAACATACTAAAAAGTTCTTCGATGGTCCCAGTGCTTTAGTGCCGAGGACCAAGTAACTATGACATTTGTGTGATTTATTATAGGAAGATTTATTTCCTACACCTCCTATTCCTATAGATTGAACTAGCTTTCGGTTGACTCTTTTGTGCGATCATGTACGATAAATGATTGTAGCTAAGATATGCAAAAATCATATAACTTTTTGAGACCCTATACATAGGCATGAACATGTATACATGCACTTCATTATGCCCAAGCGCTCCTGTTACTTAGCAGCAGCGTTTCCTTTTTAGAACGCTACTCGTGATCTCCTGTACGTATAAGCATTTCCCTAGTAGTGAAAGGGGGCATGTGGTGCGGTAGCGAGGGCCCAGCATGCGTACAAACAACAGGGCTGTAGCGCGGGGGCAATGCTAAATGGCTCGAATGGCTGGTCTTGGGAAAGCCTGTCTGCACGAGTGAGCCATGTTAGGTAAACACCTCCCATGCCATAGTGGCGAAGCCACTTGTAGACTAGGTACTCTGTTGTAAATTGTCTACACATTTTTTTTTGGCAAAAAGAAAAAATACAAACCACGAAGAGTAACAATAAAATTTTATATACACACAATTTTTTTGTGTGAATGTATACACACATATATTTGACTATATAGCTTTGAATGAATACACCTGATTGCTGTTCTGGCATCACCACTACCATGTCACCTTGTCCATCTGTGCACAAGTCGTGATCATTTTATCGCCGGAGACGGCCAGGTTCCTCCTGCAGATCCGGCACCATTCACTGCTTGCACACTGCATAGGACTACTTCGATATGCTCCGGTACCCCATGCAACATGTACCGCTGCCGCCCATGTAGGGTCTGCCTCACTGTACTCTTCCATGAAACTTGCTTCCTCGGCTTCAAGCATGTCCGCTGATGATGGCAACGACGATCGACAGTGTTCTTCCACCTGATGATCCGGCTACAATTGGGCTGCACGCGGGAGAGAAGAAAGAGATGATCCGGCGCGTAGTTCACCGGAGAACGGCGGCGACGGCAATCAGACCATGGAAGGGTCCCCTCCCGAAGGTAAGTCTTCCGAATCTTACTCTTTTTGTTTTGATTAGGCCGGAATCTTGGATTACAGTTAAGAGGAAAAAGAAATTTGCGCGCCGGGCAATCACTTCAAGGACGCCGGCGGCGACCGCGACGGCATTGCCGACTGGGGAATCGATCGCGATCTCAGAGGTGCGGGGCGCACCGTTTGAATTGCCTCCTGGGCCGCGAGCTGGGTGCGCGAGGGGTTGGGCCGGCTCTGAGTGAGCCGGGCCAGGGTGTAGATGGGCCGGGGTTAGCTGGGTATGTGGGCCAGTCTAACCCGATCCCTATACCGACTCGCTGTGTCGCCCCATGCATGATCGGTCCTCACGTGGTTCTGCCGTCGTCTCGGGCTAGGGTTCTTCGACGCGGCCGACTAGGGTTTCGTGAACGTGGTGCTGGGCGTGCTAGGCGTATCCCTCCCCTCGTGGCCATGGCTGGCCGAGGGGCTGCTGCGCCGTCTGTGAAAAGTCCCACGATGGGTGCTGCTGACCGCGGTGGGATTGCGCCGCCACCAGGAGCTGACCGCGGTGGGAACTGTCCGCCGCCAGAAACTGGACACGGTGGGACTGCCCCGCTGTCGGGCGCTGGTACCGGCCGGGCTGCCCTGGAGTTAACCGGCCCTAGGCCACATGCGGGTGGCGGGGCGCCGCATGGCGCGGTTGGGCGCGGTGGTGGAAATCCGGGCGCTCGGCCTCCGGTGCTGGTTGTGGTGCCGCATCCGGCGGCGGCTCGGGGTGGAGTGAATGTCGCCCCTCGTCCACCGGTGCCGAACTCGGCCACGAGTGCTGCTCCGTGCAGGGGTGGTATGGAGCATGGACCGAGGCCGCCGCCCCCGGTGACCGGCCTGCAGCCTCGACCAGCGGCGCCTCAGTATAGCGCAAGGCCGCCTCACTTTATCGCCCGGCCGTCGCAGAATCGGGTTGCGCCGGTGCTGACGCAGGCACCGCCGTCGCAAACTTCGGTTGTTGGAGATGCTACGGGTGCGCCCCGGGGTCAATAGGGCGATGACGGTTATAATGCTTATGGAGATGGTCAACATCGGGCCTCCTCGTCCACGGATGGTGGTCGGGGATATGCTTGGCAGAGCGATGGTTCGGCAGAGAGGCCTTTTATGGGTCCTATGGGCGGTTTTGCTGAGGGGGCGTCTAGCCCGGGATATCGACACCAGGGTGGTTTCCACGGTCAATGTGGTGGTCGAGGCGGTCGAGGTGGCCGGTATCTTCCACGACAGCCTCCTCCGACCGCTGTTGTCGAGTAGACGACTGTTGGCAGGGCTGCCGAGGAGCCGGGGTTGTCCGGTCAGGCTATGGAGGTGGTGACGGCTCTCGCTGATGTTGAGGTACCTGGGAATGTGATGATTGGCACTAGTAGAAAACCACCCATTAGTCCCGGTTCGTAAGGGCCTTTAGTCCCGGTTCGTAAGGGCCTTTAGTCCGGGTTCATGAACCGGGACTAATGGGTCATTACTAATACCTCCACCCATTAGTCCCGGTTCAAACCAGAACCGGGACTAAAGGTCGGGGCCGCGTGGAGCTCCACCTTTAGTCCCGGTTGGTAACACCAACCGGGACTAAAGGGAATTTTGTGATTTTTCTTTTTTGATTTTTTTTTAAAAATTGAATTTTTTTTTATTTTCAAATTTCTAAATTATTTTAACCTCTAATCTCTAATCACCATCCCTCATCACTGCTCAATTTATCCTCTAATCTCTAATCACCCCTCATCACTACCCAAAAGGTCACCCATCCTCCCACTCCCCCAGCCTGAGCACGCTTAACTTCTGGGTTCTATTCTCCCTCGTTTATAAGTCTCCACTTGTTGTTTTCCTGACAATAGTAAGATGTCAATCCTATTAACCCTCAGGAATTTTGCGTGAGCATGAAGTGACACATTTCACTGTTTGAGTCTGAAACTATTGTTTTAAAAAACAATAATTATTTTGTAACACTAATATTTCTTGAATAATTAGCTTGACCATTGTTTGACCACAGTTTGACCACAGTTTGACCGCGGTTTGACCACAGTTTGACCAGATTTGACCAAGATTCAAAATAACTAAAATAATTATTTAGTAACACTAATATTCTAGAATAATTAGTTATACCATTGTTTGCTGATAGTTTGACCACGCAGTTTGAAATTTTTTCGATTTTTTCCACTCTAGATCTTAAAAGCCCCGTAACTTTTTTCTGTTAGGTTTTTGAGGATTTTGAAAATGTTTAACGGGGTTCCCTCTCGTTAAATTTGGACGTAACTTTTCGAGTAGATGATTTTTCATATAAAAAACTTTTTCATCCGAGTTAGTATGCAAAAGTTATGCCCATTTTACTAAATTCTAGAGAGATTTTGCAAATAAAGTCGAAATTAATATTTGCAAATTTTCCCAACAACTAGACCACATATCACATGGGAAACTTATTTTCTTTTATTTTTTTGACATTTTCATCATTTTCTTTTATTTTTTTGAAAACTGGAAAGGCGATCCATAGGGGGGGTAGAGTTTGAAAATGGGACCTTTAGTACCGGTTCGTGCCATGAACCGGTACTAATGCCTCAAACCCCATTAGTACCGGTTGGTGCCACGAACCGGTACTAATGGGCATCGCACCCTTTAGTCCCGGTTCGTGGCACCAACCGGGACTAAAAGGTCCAGACGAACCGGGACAAATGGCCCACGTGGCCCGGCCGGCCCCCTGGGCTCCTGAACCGGGACTAATGCCCCCATTAGTCCCGGTTCTGGATTGAACCGGGACTAATGGGCAAACCTGGCCTGGACCAAAGCCCTCTTTTCTACTAGTGGGGGTCTGTGTCTGTGGAGGCGTCAGACTGGGCTGATTCGGATAGGGCGTCCAAGTGTGCACGCAAGAAGGAAAAAATGTTATTCTATCGTTGTGGCAAGAAGGGTCATTTTATTGCTGAGTGCGTGGCGGAATTATATGATACTTGTGGCAAACCGGCACATGACTCGGGGGAATGTCCTCTTTTGTGGGATCAGACACCGTCTCTTATGATGTATGGAGTGTACTGTGCTGAACTCACGTTCTTTTAGTCTCCGAATGAGAGGGAGGTTCCTGACGAGGCTCAAAGCATGACCACTGGGATTGTCAAAGTGACCAGAGGAGAGGTCTCTGAGACACAGATAGTGCAGCGGCTCCGGGAGCTAGCTCCAGGGGACTTCCATTGGGAGCTTGTCAGTCTCGCGGCAAAGTTGTTTAGAGTTGAGCTCCCTTCGGTGGAGGATTTGCAGAGACTTCTGAGTTTTGGGATGTGCAAAGTGCCGGGTACAGATGGTATCCTCAAGTTACATGAGTGGAAGCTGGTTGAGCCTCAGGGTAACCCTCTTACTCAGGCTTGGCTGCGTTTTTCCGGGGCTCCCTCGAAGCCTATGCAGGATGCTAGGGTCGTGGCTAGCTTGGGCATTATGGTGGGGAAAACTGAGCGAGTGGATATGGCTTTTACCAAAGCTCACGGGGTAGCTCATCTGTTGTTTAGTATTTTGGACATTAAGTTCATGCCTGATGTGATCAAGTGGTCATATCGAGGCCAGATTTACAACCTAGTGATTGAGTTTGAGGATGAGAGCCTGTTCGCTGAGGCGGCTACCGGGACTGATGTTGATATGCACGAGGGAGATGACAGCGCGGGAGCTAAGGAGACACCGGTCGATGATCCTAGGCGAGAATTGTCCAAGGGACCGTGGTCCGTTTCTCAGGCGATCGGGGATGGGACGGTTCCACTGTAGGATCTTGAAGTATGTCTAGAGGGGGGGTGATTAGACTACTTGACCAAATAAAACTTAACCTTTTCCCAATTTTAGTCTTTGCCAGATTTTAGCAAACTTAGCACAAGTCAAGCAATCTTAACACAATTCAAGAACGCATGCAAAGAGTATATGAGCAGCGGAAAATAAAGCATGCAACTTGCAAGAATGTAAAAGGAAGGGTTTGGAGAATTCAAACACAATTTGGAGACACGGTGATTTTTGAGCCGTGGTTCCGATAGGTGGTGCTATCGTACATCCACGTTGATGGAGACTTCAACCCATGAAGGGTAACGGCTGCGCGAGTCCATGAAGGGCTCCACCCAAGAAGGGTCCACGAAGAAGCAACCTTGTCTATCCCACCATGGCCGACGCCCACGAAGGACTTGCCTCACTAGCGGTAGACACGAAGTAGGCGATCTCCTTGCCCTTACAAACTCCTTGGTTCAACTCCACAATGTTGTCGGAGGCTCCCAAGTGACACCTAGACAATCTAGGAGATACCACTCTCCAAGAAGTAACAAATGGTGAGTTGATGATGAACTCCTTGCTCTTGTGCTTCATATGATAGTCTCCCCAACACTCAACTCTCTCTCACAGGATTTGGATTTGGTGGAAAGAAGGTTTGAGTGGAAAGCAACTTGGGGAAGGCTAGAGATCAAGATTCATATGGTAGGAATGGAATATCTTGGTCTCAACACATGAGTAGGTGGTTCTCTCTCAGAAATGGTAAGTTGGAAATGTAGGTTTGTTCTGATGACTCTCTCCATGAATGAAGAGGAGGTGGAGGGGTATATATAGCCTCCACAGAAAATCTAGCCGTTACACACAATTTACCAATCTCGGTGGGACCGAATTGAGAAACTCGGTCTGACCGATTCAGTAAACCTAGTGACCGTTAGGGTTTTCGGTGGGACTGACATGCAACTCGGTAGGACCGATATGGTTAGGGTTAGGGCATAACGTAATCTCGGTTAGACCAATTACACAAACTTGGTGCGAACGATTTTGGTAATAAGCTAACCAGAGAGTTGGTCAGGTAAACTCGGTGGGACCGGTTCGCTCATTTCGGTGGGACCGAAATGTTACGAAAGGGAAACAAATATTTTACATTGCAATCTCGGTGGGACCGATCACTCATCTCGGTGGGACCGAAACATTAGGAAGGGAAACAGAGGGATTACAATCCCATCTCGGTGAGACCGAGATCCCTATCGGTAAGATCGATTTGCCTAGGGTTTGTGGCAGTGGCTATGACATCTGAACTTGGTGGTGCCGGATGGGAAGAATCGGTGGCGCCGAGTTGAACTTTAGGTGAGAAAGCAGTTGAGGATTTTGGAGCATATCACTAAGCACTATGAAGCAACAACCTCATTAAGCAACACCTCATCCCTCCTTGATAGTATTGGCTTTTCCTATAGACTCAATGTGATCTTGGATCACTAAAATAAAAATGTAGAGTCTTGAGCTTAAAGCTTGAGCCAATCCCTTTATCCTAAGCATTTTGAGGGGTCCACTTTTCTCATCCATGCCATGCCATTCATTAAGCTTTCCTGAAATATTTATCTTGGAATAGTATTAGCTCAATGAGCTATATGTTGTTAGGAATTACCAAAACCACCTAGGGATAGTTGCACTTTCAATCTCCCCCTTTTTGGTAATTGATGACAACATATAGATCAAAGCTTTGACAAATGATAATAAGATTGAAAAACATTGTCGCTTTGAGAAGTATGTGAAATGTGAGAGCTCCCCCTAAATTTGTACATAGTTTAATATTTTATTTGGACTGCAAATTCACATAGAGTTAGGTTCATGAGTTACTCTCCCATGTCACATACATCTTGGTGGAGCGCTCAAAATGATAATAATCAAAATACACGCACTCATCACCAAGCAAAGTGAATGATCATACAGAGATAAAAGGATAATGTCATCCAACAAGCATTAATGTAGCATATGATCAAACACATGATCATCATAGTGTCACATAGGCAATAAAGTATCTCAAACAAGCGAAAGCAAACAAAGTTTAACCACAAAAACAAGAGAGAACAAAAGACTCTCGAAGCCTATGATCTATACATTTTCTCCCCCTTTGGCAACAAGTTACCAAAAAGTTCCTAGAAAAATGCATAGTACTATGTCGACTCTCAGGCTTGGTCTTGATGTGGTGATGTAGATATGAATCCAAGGACGAAGGCATCAGTTGATGAAGTTGGAGCTGGTGGAGTAGAAGCTGGAGCTGGTGGCACTGAAGCTGTAGCAGGTGCAGATGAAGTTGCTCCTGTGTCTGTCACAGGCACTACAGCTGATCTCTGAGCTCTAGGCACTCTAGAAAATGCCTCAGTGGTTGTCTTGCCCTTCCTCTCCTTCATGTCATCCTGGAGTTGCTCAACAACAGACTGGATCTCAGTTACCTTCACATCCAAGTCATAGAACTTCTGCTCCATGATCCTCTCCAGGCTCTCCTAGTTTTGAGTGAGGGTGGCCAACCCTTTCTCAATCCTTGGAGTGGATGCTATCAAGTAACCAAGATGATCTTGCTTGCTCTTCAGGAAGTACTCAGATGCCTCATCAATTGTTAGCATCTTGGCAGCCTTCTCAGTCCTTGCCTTCTCCTTCTTTGCTTGTGCTTGCACAGAAGATGGTTCATCTTCATTCATAACCACTTGGTTATCCTCAAAATCTGGATAGATAGGCATGTGATCCTTGTCCAACAAGTATGTGTCAGTGCCCATCTTGGAGTTAATCAGCTCCTGGATCTGTGAGGCATACCCACAGCTTCTCTTCTGGTCTACAGCTGTCCTCTTGATAGTTTCAACAATGAGGCTCATGACCTTGAACTTGAGGCACATCAAATAGGTGTAGCAGATTTATAGCATGACCTCTGATCATGTTATGATCACCTGACTTGGGCAAAAGTGTGTGCCTGAGGATCCAGCTGATGGTTGGCAGTCCTGACAGAAGGAAATGTACAGATCCAAACGTGTGTGTTTCAACAGCAGCATCTGGGATCTCCTTGTACATGTGTGCCATAGTTTTGTGATCCATTTTCTTCTTGGCATAGGCATCCAAGTCATCCTCTTTCTCCTTTTGTGCATTGATCAGATTGGCCCATTCTTCAATAGTAGACTGGTACCTTGTACCTTCAGACATCCATACTATCCTGCCATATGGATAGAAGTGTGTTGTGGAGTAGAATTGCATTATCCTTGATGTATTTCCTTGATGTATTTCCAATCTACCCATCTCATATCACAGAGTATTGGTTTCTTGTCCAGCAGCACTGTCTCATAGAAATCATGTTGTTCCTTTGTATGGAACATGTAGTCCACAGCAGTTCTCCTCCTGACTGCATAAGGATCAGTCAACCTCCACTGTCTGAGTCTTGCATCCTTTCTCATCTTCATGTTCTCAGCAACAGGATGAGCATCGTTATGATCTGGAATTTTAGGCTTCAACTTTCTCAGAACATGCTCTTCATCTTCTTCCTCTTCGGCAACAACTTCAGGCACTGGGGCCTTGTTCTTCTCAGCAGCTGGGATGTTCCTAGTATTCCTCTTTGGTGCAGTCTTGGGCTTGGAAGCAGCCTTAGGTGCTTATTTGGGCTTTGATGAAGCAGCCCCTGATCTGATGGCATCACCCATGAGCTTCTGAGCTTTGGGAGCTGGAGCAGCAGCCTCTTCTTCTTCCTCTTCCATCATGGAAGGCTTTCCAACAACCCTGGCCATGGTCTTCTTGACCCTTTCCTTCCTCTTCTTTTCAAACACTTCTGGCTCCTTGGGTTCTGATCTCTCAGTTTCCTGAGTTGATGCTCTCACTTTCAGCATAGGAGTCCTCTTGGCAGGGACTTTCCCGTTCAGACCTGGCTTGGTGGCTGCAGCAGTGCCGTATTACTTCTTGAGCACTTTCCTGGATGTGGCTTCATCCTCTTCTGCCACATAGTCTTCATCCTCTCAGTCTGAAGTTTTCTTCTTCCTGTTCCTGGTGGCAGCTTTGGGTAAGTTGCTTGGGGTGCTCCAGCTGCCATCATCTGAGGAACTAGAGGGACTAGTGCCCTCACTCATTGGAACCTGCTCCTCTTCCCTGTTCTGGCTGTCACTCTGATCAGACATGTTGCAAACACTGACTGCTGACCCTGTAAATAGATATATATGAGATAGAGGGGATCAGCATCACAAAAATACAGAGGTTTTTGCAAACGATTGAATTAAAAACTTAGTTTTAGTTTTCCACAGAAAGCATTTCGGATCAACCGATTTGTAAACTCGGTGATACCGAAGCAGCTTTAGGAAGCTAAACTAGTGAACTCGGTCAGATCGAGTCACAGTTCGGTGGCACCAAGACTGCTAGGATTTCACAAAGTTTTGAATTTGGTCACACCAATTTGCAATTCTTGGTCAGACGAGAATTACATGTGCAACAAATCGGTGGAACCGATGTCTATAACTCGATGGATCCAAGATGGCTTCAACGGAAACCTAACCCTAAATTTTCAATCCAAACCTAATCTACGGATTGTTTTGACTAGATGAGATAGTTTCAATCGTGGCAAGATTCATGGCGAACACAATGTTCTAGGAATTAGATAGGGATAGCACAATGATCAAGCCCATACCCTAGCTCGGCGATGGACTCGCTACGGCGGCAAAGGCGATGTTGATTCCCATTGACCTCGGCGGAGACCAGCAGCGGGAGGCGGCTGGCGACGAGGAGGATGATCCGGAGACCCTGGAGGCAGAGCGGGCTGAGCGCGGGCAAAAGTATTCAGAGAAAATTTCCAAAATTTTGCTTGTGGGTATATATAGCCCGACCCTATCGGTGTGACCGAGTGGAACAACTCGGTGGCACCGAGATGCATTACTGCAAGTAGTTACTGCAACTCGGTGAGACCGAAATGTTCAAATCGGTTGCACCTAGATTGAAAACCTAGATCGACTTAGTGATCTCGGTAAGATTGAAATGGAAGAATCGGTCAGACCGAAACACACAAAGAAGTTTTGGAAGTTTAAGTCCATGACGAATCAGGGACTCCGAGTGCTCCTCACACAGAGTGGTTCGAATCTGACTTGATCAAACTTTGTGATGTAGCATGAATAGAGTTTGATACAAGAAAAGCATAGATAGCTAGAGAAGGTTCTTAGGCATTCTTGTCCATCCACTTGGCCAAAGGAAAAGGAAGCCAAACAAGCAAAACTGCAAGTGGATGTCCTCAAATGAGTAGAATATGCAACCAACATGCTCACACAATAAAATGACAAATGAAATATGTGGCAAAGGATGTACAACCAATTCTAGAATCTATCAAGCAATTGGCGATGACTAGGTCATTTATATATGAGTATATTGACTTAGGAGTCAAATGAGAACATTTGATCATAGGTCATACTCATCGTTTAAGCTCAAGTGGGTTTACCACTTTTACATAAAGCATTGATGTGTTCACACCATTAGAGTTGCTTTAGCTCAATTCTTAGAGTAAAGCTCCCCCTAGATGTGAGATCCCCCCTTAGACGGATGAACTAACCTTGGGTTTTGTCGATGATGACTTCATGTAGGTGTTGAACATGTGGATGCTCAATGTTGATGTAGATCATTTGGAGCAATCCTTTGGAGTGAGTTGCACTTTCAATACCTAGACGGGTTAGTCCCACGAGGAACAAACAAGGGTATCCATAGACATAGAGTGATGCACACACAAGATGATGTCTATGAAAGCATTAGGTTACCTTGTCCCTTGTCTTACCAACAAGAGGGTTTGTGACTCATTGAACTAGTGCAAGATGTGAAAGTTGATTGCACTTGTCCTTGCCAAAATTATGTGAGTGAAGAATGTTGGCGGAGTCACCCTCAAGAACTTTCTAGTTCTTCTTCTTCGGGGTCCACACCATGTTGATGGGAATCCTTGGACTTGTAGTCGTACTTGATGAAGTAGAACTTGACGTAGTCTTGGGAACCCACTTGACCAAGGCCTTGGGAGCTTCTTCAAATGCATCAATCTCCTCTTGAAGCTCATCCTTGCCTTTTTGCTTGTGGTCTTGTGGTGGAAGATCATCTTGAGCTTGTGTCCCTTTGAAGGAAGTAGGATCATACTTCTCTTGTTGAGGAACAAACTTAGTCTTGGGGTATTGATCTTCTTCCCACTCAACTCCATTGGCATTGAACTTTCTTTCAAAACCAACACCTTGGTTCCTCCCGTGCCTTCCTTGCTTGCGTAAAATTTCCTCGAATTGCTTTCTCTCGGCAAGGCTCTTGTAAACACCTTTCTTTATCACTACTAGGGAAAAGCCTATACACAGAATCTTACCAGCAGCACTCCATAAAATACCACGCTGCTGCTATTTAGCAGCAGCGCGTGTTAGAGAAACGCGCTGCTGACAGGAAAATAGCAGTAGCGCGTCCACCACAAACCGCGTTACTGCTATAATTGCCATGACCTCGGCCCCCCGCTAGTTATAGCAGTAGCGCACTATATTGAACCGCGCTACTGCTATAGAAGTTAGCAGCAGCGCGCTTATAGGAAAACCGCTACTTCTAAGATCAGCCCACAAGTTTAGTCCCACCTCGCTCCATGAACAGAGTGTTTACCACCTTAAATATGTTATTTCTGAAACTACCACAATCAGTTGGTCTTCACTGAACTCTATGTGTAAAATTTGTGGCCGCAATATGAGTCATCTCCGGTTCCTACCGGATAGGACTCATATTGACAATTCAGATTGTACACAAAAAGATCATTGATGGCCAATGTATTTTTGCATTGACGTATTTTTTGTATAGTTACACTTAGCAGTAGCGGTTTATGTGCAAAGCGCTACTGCTATTCAGATTAGCTGTAGCGCGTTTTGCAAAATGCGCTACAACTATCCCTACCTTATCCACACGGGCACGACCGTCCCTGACTCACACTCTCACTCTCGCCCCCCGTGCCGATAACCGTCGTCGTGCGATGCTGCCGCCGCCTTCGTCCGTCCGCCGCCGAGGTACTCCCCTCCTTCCGTCCCTCCTCCCTCCTCCTCGCACATCCTCCCTCCGCCTGCAGCCGCCCCTCCCTCTCCGTCGCCGCCCTCCTCCCTCCGCCTGCAGCCGCCCCTCCTCCCTCCTCCGCCGGCAGCCCTCCTCCCACCGCCCTCGACCTC
>NC_041386.1:724370522-724395492 GCF_002162155.2 Triticum dicoccoides
CTCGACCTCGCCGCCCCTAGCTACCTCTCCGTCGCCCCCCACCCCCTGCCACTAGTTAGTACTAGATTTAGTAGTTGTAGATGTTAATTTAGGGTTCATAGCTAGTACTAGATGTTGCTTAGTTAGTACTAGATTTTTAGTAGTAGTAGATGTTAATTACTAGTAGTGATGGTACTAGTTAACTAGATGTTGCTTAGTTAGTACTAGATTTTTAGTTGTAGTTGAACTAGTTTACTAAGTAAATTAATAAACTAGTTGAACTAGTTGAATTAATAGAACTAATGTATTTTTAGTAAGATAATTAATATAACTAGTTGAACTACTTTATTTTTAGAAAGAACTAGTTTTTTTCTATTTATAGTAATTTTATATTTAGTAAGAACTAGTTGAATTAATAAAACTAGTTGAACATGTCATATTTGTTGTTATTTTTTAGTTTAAGCAATTATTTGGGATGTATTATTTATAACTTATATGGTTTCTTAGGTGACCACGATCGTCCCCGTCACCGACCCCCTCCGACATCCCCGCCGTCGTCCCCGTCACCGACCCCCTCCGACATCCCTGCCGTCGTCCCAGTCACCGACCCCCTCCGACATCGAGGTGAGACCAGCCAAATATCCTTGTATATCTTGTGTTGTTGCTCAAATAGGATATGTGGTTACCCAAGTGGCCGTTCATGTTCAGTTTACATCTCCGAGTGGCCTATGTTTTGCTGGAGTGTTGATTAATTTCCGTTCGGGCAAATTTCAGGCGCTCGATATGTCCTTTTTTAGCAAAGGTCATGCCGGATTTTTTCGTGAATTCTGGCATGACTTCTGCTAGAATATGTACAAGTTTAATATTTGAATTATGAACGTAGGAAATGTCGTACTCGGACGATGACAGTCTCCTGGGGGAGTGTAGCTGGTGCCACGACGATCGACGTATGTGCGACAGGTTCGTTCAGCTGGACAAAGATCGGCGCTTCAGCATTAAGCTCGAGGAGACCTTCGATTGTGAAACGGTACGCAACAACGACAAGTGTTTTTTTCGTAATTAAGCATGACTTCAACTATTTCAATGTCTAATTTTCATATTTTACAATTCGACTAGCTTATCCCATGCCATGCAAGACGCTATGTCTTGGAGAGGATGGGTTTTGAAGACCATGAAAACTTCGAAACAAAGAAAATACACCTAAGGACCCATCATGATATGGATTTTGAAGTAAATCTGTGCAATGCTCAGAGCGTAACCCATTTTGGTTGCCAAAATTGGGAAGCACTTTGCAAAATGTATGATTTTTATGAGGGTATGATTGTCACCATGGATCTTGGTGATCCTGACATCGACCAAGACAATACGGACGTTTGGGTCCTTGTTGATACGCTTCCGATTGTACCGCTATGTGAGTTTCTCAAACATAGTTATTAACTAATTTATATTGTTTATTTCAAAATAGTTGATAGCTTATTTCCATTGACAGCTTATTTTGATTCTTCAAAGACTGTGCGGAAGATGGTAGATAAAACCCACTACACCGATGGCACCGAATTAACGTATAAGGAGAAAAATCATCTGATCGCATTTTGTACTCTTCTTGAGAATTACAATAACTATTATCGAACTCCTCCAAATTATGGTGAATACGTGCCACTAGTGCATGTGTTGAACCACGGTAACTTCTCTGGAGATACCCTGGTAAGATTTTTTACTATTACAACATCCGTGCATCTTTTGCATACTTCTAAAACTAGTACATCATTGCTAACTACGAAGTTATTATTATGTTTTTCAACAGAAACTCCCGATGGATTGTGTGCCTCATCTGATGTCTCTGAATGGTCGCCTCTCAGTTCTGAACATAATGCCAGGCAAATCTAGGGAGCTCACCTGTGCATATCGGATTTCTAAAACTGGTGAACACATGATCATCAAAGAATGGAAGAAATGTATGGACATTCGCAAGGAGGTTCTTGGAAGTAACATTCAGCGAAAGGCAAGAATTGTAGACAGGCTAATCTCCATTCTCCATAATGGAGAGTCAGGGGCTATCTTGTTTTTTGCTATTTTACCTTAGAAAATGTAGTAGGTCTTAATCGAATGTAGTAGGTCCTATGAGGTACAATATGTTTATTATGTGGTAATGTGTTAGAGTTGATAATGAGGAGTACTTGTGATTACGACTAGTGACCAATTTGCTATGTGATGTCATTGATGAAAACGATGATCTTGAGGAGGTGTTATATGACAATGATGTATTATGATGATAAGTTGTTAATGATATGATGATGATGATATTATTATATCATTGGGTGAAAGAACCGTGGATTAGTTTCAAGTAGATGGACATCCACTTGAAACTAGTCCACGGTTCTTTCACCCCGTGATGTAATAACTCATTATGATTAAAAACAATCTCTAAATTCCTGTTGTATGAAAACTTGTGTAAAGATGTATGAATACAACATGAAATAAAAAAGAAATAAAATACTAAATAGTAGTAGTAGCGCGGGAAAGGAGAAGCGCTACTACTAATTACCAGTAGCGCGGTCCTGAAGAAGCGCTACTACTAAGTCAATTTAGCAGTAGCATGGATCCAGGCGCGCTATTGCTAAGCATTAGCTGTAGCGCCTTATTAGTAGAGCTCCAGCCCGTGCTACTGATAGGCCTAAAAACCGCGCTGCTGCTAGGCTTTTCCCTAGTAGTGTATAATTCCCTTCAATAAACTATTTTCTTGCTCAAGTGTAACTTGGCTAAGAGAATCATTAGTGGAATCAAGAGAACTACTAGAAGCAACAACATTGGATTTAGCATGATTATTGTCACTACTAGAGGAAGAATCCTTCTTGTTCTTGTTACTAGACTTGACTCGAGGCATGTAAGTAGATAAGAATAAATGCTTGGCAATGTAAGAAGAACTTTTCTTGTGAAGATCATCATTGATTGCCTTCAAGAACTCATGTTGTTGCTCAAGATTGAGCTTTTCAAAGCGTAACTTCTCATGAGTCCTTAAAAGTTCTCGATGATCCCCTAAGATAGTTTCATGAGCTAACTTAAGAGTGTTTAGTTCTTTAGTTAGGAGCTCAATTTTCTCCTTATCGTCGTCATTCGTTTTATCTTGATTAGCATGATTAATTGACGTTTCATCATAGTATTCATCACTAGAGTTGTCAATAAGTAAATCATCATCACCTAGGAAGTCATCTTCATCACTATTGAAATCAACATACTTGGGGTGTGTTACCTTTGGGCCTTTAGCCATGAAGCATCTTCCAAGTCCTTCATTTGGTGAATCAAATATGTCGTGGGAGTTGGTTGACACAACTGCTAGACCGGCAACACCTTCATCTTGAGTATGTTCAGAGTCGGAGTGATAGCTTCTCTCGGAGTGATGTTCAGACTCGGAACCGGATACCCATTCACCAACATGAGCTTGATGTCTTCGTTTTGTGTAGCTCCTTGATGACTTGTCCTTCCTTTCCAAATCCTTGCTTCTCCGGGATGTTCTTCGTTCATAACGATCGTCTCTACTCCTTCTCTCTCTTGGCGGTGATTCTTATCTTCTACTTCTCCTCTTAGGTGATTCTTCTCTTCTTTTGTAGGGAGCCGTACACTCATTGGAATAGTGTCCGGGTCTTCCACAGTTGTAGAAATTTCGCTCTCGACTGGAAGATCTTTTGTCATTGTAGGACCTTAACTTTTAACTTCTTTCCTTGCTTCTACTCTTATCATTGTAGGACCTTGACTTGGGACGGTTCCACTGTAGGATCTTGAAGTATGTCTAGAGGGGGGGTGATTAGACTACTTGACCAAATAAAAACTTAACATTTTCCCAATTTGAGTCTTTGGCGGATTTTAGCAAACTTAGTAAAAGTCAAGCAATCTTAACACAATTCAAGTAAGCATGCAAAGAGTATATGAGCAGCGGAAAGTAAAGCATGCAACTTGCAAGAATGTAAAGGGAAGGGTTTGGAGAATTCAGACGCAATTTGGAGACACGGTGATTTTTGAGCCGTGGTTCCGATAGGTGGTGCTATCATACATCCACGTTGATGGAGACTTCAACCCACGAAGGGTAATGGTTGCGCGAGTCCACGGAGGGCTCCACCCAAGAAGGGTCCACGAAGAAGCAACCTTGTCTACCCCACCATGGCCGTCGCCCACGAAAGACTTGCCTCACTAGCGGTAGATCTTCACGAAGTAGGCGATCTCCTTGCCCTTAGAAACTCCTTGGTTCAACTCCACAATCTTGTCGGAGGCTCCCAAGTGAAACCTAGCCAATCTAGGAGAAACCACTCTCCAAGAAGTAACAAATGGTGTGTTGATGATGAACTCCTTGCTCTTGTGCTTCAAGTGATAGTCTCCCCAACACTCAGCTCTCTCTCACAGGATTTGGATTTGGTGGAAAGAAGGTTTGAGTGGAAAGCCACTTGGGGAAGGCTAGAGATCAAGATTCATATGGTAGGAATGGAATATCTTGGTCTCAACACATGAGTAGGTGGTTCTCTCTCGGAAATCGTAAGTTGGAAGTGTAGCACTAGTAGAGAAAGGGCCTTTAGTCCCAGTTCTTAAGGGCCTTTAGTCCCTGTTCTGGAACCGGGTCTAAAGGGTCGTTACTAAAGCCTCCCCCTTTAGTCCCGGTTCTTACATGAACCGGGACTAAAGGCCGTCCACGTGGCCGCTGCCTGGAGGTCCACCTTTAGTCCCGGTCCCAACCGGTACTAACGGAAATTTCATGATTTTATTTTTTTGAAATTTTTTCTTGATTTTCAAATTTCTGAATTATTTTAACCTCTAATCTCTAATCACCCCTCATTGCTACTCAATTTAACCTCTAATCTCTAATCACCCCTCATCGCTGCTCAATTTAACCTCTAGTCTCTAATCACCTCTCATCATTCCAAATCATCTAACTTCCCGGACGGTCACCCATCCTCTCACTACTCCAGCCTAAGCACGCTTAACTTCCGGGTTCTATTCTCCCTCGTTTCCAAGTCTGCACTTGTTGTTTTCCTGACAATAGTAAGATGTCAATCCTATTAATCCTCAGGAATTTAGCTTGAGCATGAAGTCACGCATTTCACTGTTTGAGTCTATTGTTCTAAAAAACAATAATTATTTAGTAACACTAATATTTCTTGAATAAATAGTTTGACCACAGTTTGACCACAGTTTGACCACAGCTTGACGATAGTTTGACCAGATTTGACCAAACTTCAAAAAAATTGAAATAATTATTTAGTAACACTAATATTTATTGAATAAGTAGTTTGACCATAGTTTGGCCATAATTTGACCATAGTTTGACCACAGTTTGACCAGATTTGACCAAAATTCAAAAAAACTGAAATAATTATTTAGTAACACTAATATTTATTGAATAATCATTTAGCGACACTAATACTTCTTGAATAAGTAGTTTGACCATAGTTTGACCAGATTTAACAAAAAATAATAAAATAAAATTTGAGCATAACTTTTTTCCTTTTCGTTCTGAACATTTTGATATATTATACGTTTTTTTCTGACATAGTATGCAAATGTTATAGCCGTTTTACATTTTCCCTACACTTTTTGCAAAACATGTCCAAATTTAAGTTTTTAAATTTTCCTAACTAGTAGATGTAGTAACATGACTACATCTCGAAGGATTTTAATTTTTGAAGTTTTTATCATTTTCTTTTGCTTTTTACAAAACTGAAAAGGCGATCCACTGGTAGGGAGGGGGTAGAGTTTTGGAAATGGGACCTTTAGTACTGGTTCGTGCCATGAACCGGTACTAATGCCTCAAACCCCATTAGTACCGGTTGGTGGCTCGAACCGGTACTAAAGGTCTAACCTTTAGTACCGGTTGGTGCCACGAACCGATACTAATGGGCATCGCACCCTTTAGTCCCAGTTCGTGGCACCAACCAGGACTAAAGGTCCCATTTGAACCGGGACTAATGCCTGTACGGTGACCTAGCCCCTGGAACCGGGACTAATGCTCACATTAGTCCCGGTTCGTAACGCAACCGGGACTATTGCTCCGAACCGACTATCAAGAAAGCCATGTTTTCTACTATTGTAGGTTTGTTCTGATGACTCTCCACGAATGAAGAGGAGGTGGAGGGGTATATATAGCCTCCACACAAAATCTAACTGTTACACACAATTTACCAATCTCGGTGGGACCGAATTGAGAAACTCGGTCTGACCGATTCAGTAAACCTAGTGGTCGTTAGGGTTTTCGGTGGAACCGCCATGCAACTCGGTAGGACCGATATGGTTAGGGTTAGGGCATAACGTAATCTCGCTGAGATCGATTACACAAACTCAGTGGGACCGATTTTGGTAATAAGCTAACCAGAGAGTTGGTTAGGTAAACTCGGTGGACCGGTTCGCTCATTTCGGTGGGACCGAAATGTTACGAAAGGGAAACAGAGAGTTTACATTGCAATCTCGGTGGGACCGAAACTTTATGAAGGGAAACAGAGAGATTACAATCCCATCTTGGTGAGACCGAGATCCCTATCGGTAAGACCGATTTGCCTAGGGTTTGTGGCAGTGGCTATGCCATCTGAACTCGGTGGCGCCGGATAGAAAGAATTGGTGGGGCCGAGTTGGACTTTAGGTTTAGGTCATATGTGGATGTGAGAAAGCAGTTGAGGGTTTTGGAGCATATCTCTAAGCACTATGAAGCAAGAACCTCATTAAGAAACACCTCATCCCTCCTTGATAGTATTGGCTTTTCCTATAGACTCAATGTGATCTTTGATCACTAAAATAAAAATGTAGAGTCTTGAAGCTTGAAGCTTGAGCCAATCCTTTTATCCTAAGCATTTTGAGGGATCCGCTTTTCTCATCCATGCCATGCCATTCATTGAGCTTTCCTGAAATATTTATCTTGGAATAGTATTAGCTCAATGAGCTATATGTTGTTAGGAATTACCAAAACCACCTAGGGATAGTTGCACTTTCATTCACCATCCTCGGTGCCTATGACTTCTCTGAGATTTGTGTCTCTCGAGCCTGCCTCTGCACCTCCGAGACTTTGGAGTGAGCGGGTGGAGTCTGTCGAGGTTTTTGAGCACACGTTACCTGCTTTGGATTTTGAGGATGCTGTGAGTCCCCTCCTTGGGGCTTCGCCGATCTTGGTCTGGGTAGAGGAGGAGGAGGCTCCTTCCCATGTTGTTGATTCTCCTCAGATCGAGGGTCCGGCGATGGAGGTCTTTCCCTCGGGAGGGGGTCCGGGGCTGGTGGTCTCGGTTCCCTCTTCTTCTGTCGCGATGACGGAGCTGCAGGTGGTGGTTCCAATTTATGAAGGGGGATCGGGGCAGGTGCCTCGGCGCCCTCTTCTCCTATCGCGGTGGACGAGGACTCGGTGATGGAGGCATTATCTTCGGGAGGGTGTACGGGGCAGGTGGCCTCGGCACCCTCTTCCCCTCTCACGAGGCCGGAGCTGCAGGCGGCAGTTCCTCATTTTGGAGTGGGCTCGGGGCAGGTGGCCTCGAGGCCCTCTTCTCCTGCAGTGCCTAGGGTGACTGGCCCTCTGGTGGCGCCGGTGAGTCCTTCTTCTCGGCGGGCCGGGGTGGGTGGGGAGCTCGGGCAGGTGGCCCATGCTCCACCCCTCCACTGGCTTGGAGCCGTCTCTCTGCCGTGGGGTGCCACCGACGTCGGCAGTGTCGTTGAGCGCCCCACCGTTTTCCGGTGGTCCAGTTGGATTGTCATTGGAGGCTGATCGTCTGCGTGTTCGGGGTGAGGCAGGAGACTTCACCCCGGGCAGGATCACTCGGGAGGAGGCGATTGCGTTCGGCGGCATTCCAGACCCGGTTTCTGAGGGGCGATGGTTGAGCTGCCGTCTCCAGGACCATCCGGAGGTTAACTACATACAGCAGCGGTGCGCCATGAGGGCGGCCAAACTTCGTGACGTTGAGGTCACTACTGGTATGTTGGTCAATACCTCTAATTCCATCTTGCATTTTACAGATGATGAGATTGTTAATAATGCAAACCAATTAGGAATTTCACTCGGTAGTAATGATAGTGAAATTTCAAATTCCATTAATGATATCCTGGATTTAGAGGCAGAGCGGGCTTTAGAGATGATTCGTAACTTAGCAGCGGTTAAACCCATGAGTGATTCCGATATTGATGCTTTAGGGGTCAGAGTGCTTGATAGTTTTTGTGCGGATCTTGCTACTGCCCTCCCTGAGCCTGAGGAGGAGGATGAGAGTTTTGAGAATGTTGTAGTAAGACCTCCTGAGCCTGGTTGTGAGGACCGGTTGGAGAGTGAGGCCATTCCTAAATGCAAATGGAAGCGAAAGATCTACCCAACGTCCACAGTACGTAGCAGTGCTAGGATCCGCACGGCTGAAAAATTCCATGACGAGATATGAAAGGAATCTTTTGGAATAGCAGAGGTCTCAAAGACTTGGCTAAAAGGAGGTTTCTTGCAGAGGGGTCTATCGAGCATAGGTTGGACTTTATCGTACTGTCGGAAACTGGTAGAGATAATTTTTCGCCACAATTTCTCAATACTTTATCGGGTGGTATTGATTTCGACTGGCATTGTATGCCACCGCGAGGAAGATCAGGTGGGATCTTACTCGGAGTTAGATGCGATTCACTCGAAGTCCGAAGTGTGGTCATGGGAGATTTTCCTGTTAAGTTTAGGTTGTGGTCGAAGGCTGATGGGTTTAATTGGGCTCTGGTGGCGGTATATAGTGCCGCACAACACAAACTCAAACCTGATTTCTTGGCCAATCTAGTTAGGATTTGCGGCTCTGAGTAGCTTCCAATCCTGGTGGGGGTGATTTTAACATCATTAGAAGGCGTGATGAGAAGAATAATGATAACTTTGACGGCAGATGGTCGTTCATGTTTAACACTATCATTGAAAGCTTGGATCTGAGAGAGATAGAGCTTTCGTGAAAAAAGTTCACCTGGGCTAACGCGATGCCAAACCCAACGTTTGAAAAGTTAGATCATGTACCGGCTAGTGTCGAATGGGAACTGAAATTTCCCTTTGTAACAGTTCAGGCCCTTTCTCGTGGTATTTCTGACCACACGCCTTTATTTCTTGACTTTGGTGAGGCCACCCACCTGGGAAACAAAAATTTATTTTCGTTCGAGCTCGCTTGGTTTGAAAGAGAAGGCTTCTTTGATCTCATAGCCAGAGATTGGGCTAAGGATGTAGGAGGTAGGACTGCGCTTGAGCGTTGGCACAATAAGATTAGGCACCTGAGAAGTTCCCTACGTGGGTGGGCTAAGCATCTTAGCGGGAATTATAAGGTCGAAAAGGAACAGCTCCTTACCCATATTCTGTCCCTAGATGTAAAAGCACAAACCACGGTTTTGCCAGCCTCAGAGCTTCATGCCAAGATTGACATAGAGATGAGGCTGAAAGAGCTTCTTCATGAAGAAGAATTAATGTGGGAACTATGGGCCAAGGTCCAAAGAGTAGTCCAGGGGGACGCGAACACTCAATTCTTCCACATGATAGCCAATGGCAAACACAGGAAGAAGAGGTTCTTTCAGCTTGAACAAGATGAAGGAACGATTCTTGGTCAGGAGAACCTAAAATGATATATTACTGAGTATTACAAGCAGTTGTTTGGGCCTCCAGAGGATAACTGTGTGTCTCTGGATGAGTCTAGGATTGAGGATGTGCCTCAACTTACTGTTGTTGAGAATGATATTTTAGCTCCTCCTTTTTCTGAGAAACAAGTGTTTGAGGCCATACTACAGATGAAAAATAATAAGGCTCCCGGGCCGGATGTATTCCCGGCTGAGTTTTATAAGAAGTGCTCGCATATTATTAAAGGGGATATGTTGCCGTTGTTCCATGATTTATTCTTTGGACAGCTTCAGCGTTTTCAACTGAATTTTGGAACGATAACCCTGCTTCCTAAGAAAACAGAGGTTGTGAGAATCGAGCAATTCAGGCCCATCTGTCCTCTTAATGTTAGTTTCAAAAAATTTACCAAGGTCGGGACGCTTAGGCTCACACAGATTGCGCATGCTGTGGTGTAGCCTACTGAAACTACTTTCATGTCGGACAGGAACATCCTCGAAGGGGTTGTGGTCCTTCCACTAGTAGATAAAGGGCCTATTGTCCCAGTTCATAAGGGCCATTTCTCCCGGTTGTTGAACCGGGACTAAAGTGTCGTTACTAATTCCCTACACCTTTATTCCCGGTTCTTAGACAAACCGGGACAGATGGGCCTCCACATGGCCGGTGCGGTGAGCCAGGCAGGAGGCCCTTTGGTCCCGGTTGGTGGCACCAACTGGGACCAATAGGCATCCACGCGTCAGCATTTCAGGGGCTAGGGTTTTTGTTTTTTTAGGGGGGGGGGGGTTAGGGGGTTTTGGGGGGTTAATTTAGGTGTTTCATATATTGTGTTAGCTAGCTAATTAATAGAGAGAAGTGTCCTCTCTTATCTCTATGCTTGGTCGACGCTACGCACTATACGTGTAGAGAGGACTAGACACGCTAGCTAGTAAGCAAATGAAGGAAGCAGAAGATTGTCATGAACATATGCATACAGAGAGAAGTGATATCGACCACCTCTCCTTCTCTGAGAGATTGGTCGAACAACAAGTTCTTGTATATCTATCCGACGCTACTGGCTACAGATATACAATATAACTATCTCTTACAATATAATCTCCTAATTAAAAACAAACTTATCAGGGTCCACATGGTATTCTCTGTCTTTAGCAATCACGTGGTCAAGAAAGAAGGCCACCAATTCCTCTTGAATTCCTCGCATACGATCTGGTGGTAGGAGTTCATCCCGCATCCGAAATATCTAATTTGAAGAAGGGGGTCAATACATATATATGAATAAATGAAACTGAACACAAATGATGGTAATAAAATAAAATTGTGAATGTTATTATTTACGCACTTCATATTGTTTGTCAGAGCAGCCCCGCTCACAGGTCGTGTGGCGGATGGACTCGCAAATGTAGTATCCACAGTAATCATTCCCTTGTTCCTTCCACAACCACTTTACAAGAAATAGAGGTCAATCAAACTGATAATTAGCAAGCATGCTAAATGGTATTGATGAAACTAGCGCTTGAATCACTAGGAGATGTGTGGAACATGCTACTATAGTACTTACTTTGGGTGTCTAAATTGCAGCTTCTTCCGCAGTCCCGGAGTTTTTGAGGTGAATTTTTTCCAAACCCTGCCAGACAAAGAAAACAATTACTTGATATCAGGAAATGAACAAAGTTGCCGATATGGTGCGATAATGATCGTTTTAACTTACTTCTCTAGAATTTCAGTCATGTCCGCATACTCCTTGGGATCTTTTCGTCTCGAGTCTAAGACGGTTACTAGTCCCTGCTCAAGCTTAATCTCTACGAGAATATAGTGGAAGCTGCGCACGCATGCATAACTCATCAATTACATTACTATAACCTCAGCTAATAAGGGAAACCGAATATGCACAAGACAGTAACCCTCACTGGAATTCGTAAGGGAAGAGTATTATAGCTTTGTTTTGATTTATTACAAACGATTGTAGCAACTTGGCCTCGCTATCTTTGGCCTGAAATTCAACCATATATGCATCTATGAGATTTGTGTTAATGAACCCAATATCACCGATTTGTCTTTTCTTCAATTCGGCGATCTTCAATCTGCATAATATTGTGAGAATAATTAAAAATACATGCAATGAAAGAGTTGACCTATATATAGAGACTTAATGACAGAAGTAGTACTACTTACAGGCAGTTTCAAGTGATCATTAATTTATCGAGGGCCTTTAGATTGAAAAACGTGAAGAACTCCTCAAATGGAACATTCAACAGTTCAATTCCAACGAGGTCATGCTCCTCTCTAACTCTCAGCGTCAAAATATTCCTCTCCTCGGACTCTCTGCAGGTTTTCATGTACCAATCATGGAATCTTCGCATCATAGTTGTTAGAGATCTTTCATCTTTGACGAGAGGCTTCCCATACACGTATTTTTGTTCGTCCACCTCCAAGAAAACATAATGTACATCATCGGGCAGGTAATCTTCAAGATTGTTATAACCTGGCACCATGCCGCCCGGATCATTAGCGACGATATCGCTAGACACCTGGAGCGGGGCGAACGATTGGTTCCCTTGTTCGCCAAGCTGGGCAACTTTGTTCTCAGCTCGTCATTCTGCTAACCTTTGACCATTGACAGTACTTCTGGACCGCTCCGCTTCGATAAATGACTTTGTAATAATGCGCTCATAGTTGCCTTTCGCCGGAGACTTTGGTGGTTTCTTCAGGGCAGCCAGAGTACGCTTCACTTTTACCGGATCTATCTTCCCCTCTGGAGGTGGATGTTTCTTTGCTTTCACCCCTTCAAAGAAGTTCTTCACTTCGGCTTGCACGATCTTCGTGTTTTCCTCCAGGCTCCTCTCATATGGTAACTTCTCTGGAGTCTTCAGAGAAGTACCGAATATGTATTTCCTCCCGGCTCTAGCTGTACTGCTAGACACCGGAGCAGACGGAGCGGTTGCAGCTATCTTTCCTTTCTTACAAGGCGGAGGAGAAGGACTACGACGCGCCGGAGTAGCCGGAGTGGCGGAGGGTCTCTTGATCCGCCCTAGTTGACGAGGCACAGAAGCAGGAGGCTGGCTGCTCGGGCGCGCAGGCGCAGGCGGAGAAGGAGGCGGAGTGCCGCCACGTGCCGGAGATGGAGGCTGAGTGCCCTGATCACTCACCGGAGGAGGAGGCAGAGGAGGAGGCGGAGTGCCCTAACTTGCCGGAGGAGGAGTAGGAGGCGGAGGCATCCAGTTTAGAAGGTTGATGAACTCCTTCCGCCATAGGCATGCAGTCTTCAGAGAAGAACCTAGCCGAATCTCCCCTTCACCCGTAGGGTAGTCAAGGTCGAGGTCCTCAAATCTGTCCATTATTTGATCCACCATCACCCTAGCATATCCTTCTGGAATCGACCGGCCGTGGGAGGTTGCACCAGGTTCAGTAGGTAAAACAGAGCCAACAGTCGCCTTGACTTTCAATTTCATCCATTGCATCATAAGGTGGCAATGTTGAGACTTCGTGATAGCATCCAAGGGGTAGCTAGCAGGAGCCATGAAGACAGGCTCCAGCTGCTGAGTCTGCTTGGTGGAAGCCATGCTGCTTCTCTGCTGAGATGGTGAGGTAGCTTCAAGGGAAGTGTCGGTGTCAAAACCGGCGGATCTCGGGTAGGGGGTCCCGAACTGTGCGTCTAGGCGGATGGTAACAGGAGACAAGGGACACAATGTTTTACCCAGGTTCGGGCCCTCTTGATGGAGGTAAAACCCTACGTCCTGCTTGATTGATATTGATATTGTGGATGTTTACAAGAGTGGATCTACCACGAGATCAAGGAGGCTAAACCCTAGAAGCTAGCCTATGGTATGATTGTAATGGTTGTTGTCGTTGTTTCCTACGGACTAGAGCCATCCGGTTTATATAGTAGGAGATCTACGTATCCGTATTGCCAAGCTTGCCTTCCACGCCAAGGAAAGCCCCATCCGGACACGGGACGAAGTCTTCAATCTTGTATCTTCATAGTCTTGGAGTCCGGTCGATGATGATGATAGTCCGGCCGATGATAGTTCGGCCGATGATGGTAGTCCGGCTATCCGGACACCCCCTAATCCGGGACTCCCTCAGTAGCCCCCTGAACCGGTCTTCAAGTTAGCGACGCTCCTCGATTCTTCCAAACTGTTCTTCATCTTCAGTTGCCGGTCTTGAAAACTGGTTCAACAAATCTTCTCATCTTCTATCTTGAGGATCGCCGAAATGCATTCGACGGGTTTACGCGTTGGGTATCCGAGGAGCCCCTTTAAGTTTATGGCCTTTATCAATGCCTTATTTTTATGCCACACCTCGGGTTTAAAGTTATTCCCGGGAGGCAGTGTCCTCTTGCGTCCGAGCTCTAACGCCGGACTGCATTCGAGGTATCTTTTGCAGTCGAGCACCAATGTCGGACTGCTTCCCAGCTCTAACGCCGGACTATGTATCCAAGCTCCAACGCCGGACTGTATCCGAGCTCCAACACCGGACTATGTATCCGAGCTCCAACGCCGGCCTATATCCGAGCTCCAACGCCGGACTATATCCGAGGTGTCGTAAATCACCTTGGTCCAAAGAAGTTTGAAGGAGTTTAGCCGAGCTTAATGCCGGGAATGCCCTCTAGGGAGCCAGCCACTTGCATCCGAGCTATATGCAGAACTGCTTCTGAGGTGGTTAAGCACCTCGGTCATGGGTTGATTCTTGGTTAATGTTTTTTATTGATGTAATTTATTCTCTGATGAGATATATAGCCAGTAGCCCTCAAGGTATGTATCGGTCTAAAACCCGAGATGCACCTGAAGGATGACATAAGACCGCTGATCCTCGTAGCCGCTGAGACTCAGGTTGGTTTGTAAAATCGGTCTGAGGATCAAGTCCTAGCTCGGCAGAATACTTCGGGACACAAAAAGCGGCATGCTCAGTCCTCGAGACTCAGGTTGGGTGTGGCCGACCAACCTGAGGATCAAAATCTCCTTAGAAACTGTATTGCACTTTAGATTTTCTGCATAGAACAAGCAATGCAGTAGCCCCCGAGACACGGGTCGGGTGGCAACACCAGATCAGGGGATCAATGTGCCCCTTTAATATTTGTAAATAATAAGCCCGAAGCCCAGTAGTCCCCGAGCCTTAATGCGGGCACGGGAGGCCGAATTAAGGATCGATATCCATAGTAAAATCACAAATTATGTGTAATGACTCTATGTATCCAAGTTCTTTACGTCATTAATGCTCGGATCCGCATTGTACAAAACTTTGTTGACCGACCATCGGCTTCCACCTCCTCGGCCAATAGCCGAGGAGTGTTTGTCCTACTTTATAAAGCCTTTATGAGGGCAAAGATTTACAACAAACAAGGCAATCTGGCCATACTGTTTTATAAACAAAGGTACACGGAGAGATATGTTATATTACTGTTTAAGAAATGTCTTACAAAGAAAATAGTCCCGCTATCGGCTCCTTTCTTTGAGTTGTCATGCTAAACATGATCATGAAACCTCAGCTCCAATGTAAGAGCAAAATATTGAGGATTTAGTTTGGGAGGCCAGTTACTAGCCCCCGGTAGTGTTCGGCAACAGTCGAGGTCAAGCCGGAAACACTTCGGCAAATGTTATGAATGGCCCATCATTTAATATAGTCATCGGATCGCTGACCAATTTACACCTATTGTGACAGTCAGTTTTCGGCTTTCTCCACTGAGGTGCTTGACAATGCGAGTTGGAAGCACAGTCGCAGTGGTTCTCCCTTTGCACACCTAGCCGAACAAAGCGGAACATAGGAGGCAAGCGCAGGAGCCGGGCAACCCAACTATTGACCGAAGACACAATTCGAAACCGATGCATATATAGCAATATCCGAGAATGTTTTTGTCGAATCTCTAAAGGTGTCCGGCGTTGCACTTGCGAGACTTGTGCTGAAAACACACAAATAGTTTAAAAGTGCCATGGGCTCGAAAAGCCAAAAAACGTCAGTAAAAACATGACGTCCGAACAAGATCAAGTGCCAATCCGAAAATTGGACTTTAGAAAAAAAAAGTGCTTCTGCCGTGCTTTAACTTTGCAACGACTAAGAAGAAGAGCACTTAGATGAAACGGCTCAAATAAACATAAGAGCCCCCAAGCGACTTGGGTAAAAGTTGACTATAAAATGTAAGGTGACATGTAGAATGCCTTCTAGCCAGATTGTAGATCGTTTGTCGTAGCGGACCTTTTCGCTTCAACCTCTGGACCCAATAGTCCGGAGTGTGTCTGAATACCCTCGCGGTTATAAAAACTGGGGCATGCGTGGAGACCAAGCGTAGGGGTCATAAGTGCTTTATCAGACAAGTGCCCAACTAGTTATGTTATATTACATGGTTAGTAAGAAACATCTTCCAGGGATAATAGTTCCGTTAGGGGTTCCTTTCCCTGGGAGGCATGCCCTAAAGTGCATGTCCGGACTGCGAAAAGAGCAGAAAAACATCTGGGGGCAGGTAAATGAATAGGTAAGAAATCATCTTTTAGTTCACCGACCGAGTATTCCCTTAAGAACGCTAGCTTTCGGCTTCACCCAGTCTGAGGTACACATCCAGCTGACCCGGCAGTAACAATCGCAGAGGTGCTCCCTTTACCACCTATCCGAACAATCGGGAACGTAGGGGTAAGCACAGGAGCCAGGCAACCCAGCTTGGCCAAAACTTAAGTCATATCGATGCATATAATGGTGAATAAAAGGTACATGCGGAAGTGTGACACATGTGTTGGGCATAAAGCCCGAATTAATAAGCTTCTGTTAAAGAAGCCCCCAGGTATAATGAGCGCGGGTAGCGCGTCAAGTATGTGCAAACAAAGTTTGGACAAGGGAAATTTTTACAAGCAAGTTTTTTTCCAAAAAAGTATAATGCTTGGTCGAACCGAACACAAGTTAGAAATTTAAAACTTTGAGCATGAAGGCAACTTAGCTGGTTAATGTGTTCGGTATTGACGACGCGGTCCGAGCTTGATGCGGGACAAGTTTCCATCCCCCAAGCCGGTCCCGAGGTGGCGGAGCAAAGAGCTCGGCACTCCGAAGTGGTGACATAGCACGGCCAATGCAGGACGGCAGAGTGATGCCGAAGTCCCTGGCATGGGGTAATGAAGTGCTGACGAAGCCCCCCGTCCAGCCGAGGTGACGTCAAAGGATATAGTCCGGCTGGATCATTTTCCTGTGCACAAAAAATAGTGCAAACCAGAGATAATAATAAAAAAATCGTTGCATAATAAATAATTTATGCAAAGTGAGTAATAAAAGAAATATGGCCTGGCACCGAAATCAATGTCGATGCAGGTCGTCGGCGTAATGCAATAAAGGCATGGCAAAGCCTGGATTCACAGGTCGGTCCGAGTTCCGGATGCGGCGTTCGCCGAACTGTGTACGGAAACTGACCGAACCATCATGCGACCGTCGATAATGCGGCCACTATTTGATAGACCTGCGTACATATGCTGGACTAACCAGAGTAATAATTCCTTGGGAAAAATTTAACCCAAACAAGCAAAAAGAAATACTGGGATTAATAGCACCTGGTTTATTTGTTGTAGCAATCCGAAGGAAGGTGATTCCCAAAATTGGGACTCGATCCGCGCACCCGTGCCTGGTCGACTAGTGACACCGAAGTGTCCGGAGTAGGTTGATGAAGAGATGGCGAAGCCCCCGGTCCAGCCGAGATGTCGAAGTAGGTCGGCGTGATGGACACCAGCTTGAAGAAGCAATAGTGCGGCCCTGCCGATGCAGGTCGTGACGTGGTCGATGCCGGCTTGATGAAGCGACCGTGCGGCGATGCCGGTATGCCCGCTCCGTGTAATCCGTAGGGCGGCGATGTTGGTGATGATTTATCCTTCGCGATGCCGGACTATGTTCGGCTGGCCGAGATGATGATCCGAAGAGATTGAGCTCGTCTCGACAAAGCGGCGACGTGTCTAACGTAGGTTGGCCGTCGTGGAGCAATATTGCCGGACTACCAACATGATGTTGAAGATCATGTTCAAAAGATCTTAAAGTTAGTGGGATGTGTTCGGGAACAAAACACAATACCCCATACAAAACTTCCTTTAAAAAGGATGTCCGAAATCTCGTTCATAAAAAAGACGAACTCTGGTCAGATTCGTTTTCTCGCAGAAAACAGATCCAAAAAGTGATGTACTAATCGGAAGTTTCCCGGAGTTTGGACGGTCGGATCGAGCTGAATTTTTGGAAGGTGGTAGATAAGGGAATTCCGCAGCAAATCAACGGTTGGATCCTCCAAAGGACATCCGAGCTAGACGCTGGATACCACGCCCTAAACTCGTCCGGATTCTCGTCCAGATTCAACAGGGCTCCGGTATATCGGAGATCGCCGGAGATTCCTTCATCGGAACTTGACGAAATTTTTGCAGGTTTGTTGTAGACTTAATTCCGCATAATTCCACCGAAGTAATCGTTTAGGGGACACTCGAGGAGGCGGTGGCGGCGGATACAAGTTTGTTGCACCTCTCGTGAGGGCTTGCTTCTGCCTCCTCCTGCGCTGGATCGTGCTGGAGGGGGTTGTCTTCGGCACTTTCTGGGGTGTTATTATCTCCTGTGCCGGAATCTCTATTCTTGCTGTGGCGGAATTTAGAGCGGCGCCGCTGATGTCGGCGCTTGGGCTGTTTCTTTAAGGAATCGGCCTCCGTTGCTTCTTCGCCGTCCCCATCATTTGGGGTGTCCACCATATATATGTCGTATGACGAGGTGGTCTTCCAGTGTCCTGTAGGCACTGGTTCTTGACAGTCTCCGGCATCATCGTCTATACCGTCGATGTCTTCGGAGGCGTAGTCGAGTACGTCGGTTAGATCGTCGACGGTGGCTACGAAGTGGGTGGTGGGTGGGCTCTGAATTTCTTCGTCGTCCGCGTCCCAACCATCTTGGCCGTAGTTCGGCCAGGGCTCTCCTGATAGCGAGAGATGCTTCAGCGAATTTAAGATATCGCCGAAGGGTGAGTGCTGAAAGATGTCCGCAGCGGTGAATTCCATGATCGGCGCAGGAGGTTCGGAGTCCGGCAGAGAGTCCGGCACCTCGGAGTCATGAGCTTTATACGGGACAAGGTAAGTGTTCGGCTACATCGCCATAGAAGTTGCAGCTCCCGAGGCGGTGTCCAGCCATCCGTCCTCAATCTGAGCGATCGGCTCCGGACTATGGGTCGGAGCGGATTCGTGTGCGGCCTCCAAGGTGCTGTCCAGCGGCAGAGTTAGGTCGTGCCCATCGTGACAGCGCGGCACGCTCGGCTGTGGCTCAGATCCATCGAAGATCAAGTCCCCGCGGATATCGGCCGTGAAGTTTAGGCTTCCTTACCTGACCTGACGGCCAGGGGTGTAGCTTTCGTTCTGCTCCAGATGGCCAAGTGAGTTGGCCCGTAGTGCGAAGCCGCCGGATACGAAGATCTGTCCGGGGAGAAAAGTCTCACCCAGGACTGCGTCGTTGTCGATTGAAGAGGCCATCAAGCCTATCGGTGACGACACAGAGGACATCTCAATGAAAGCACCAATGTCGGTGTCAAAACCGGCGGATTTCGGGTAGGGGGTCCCGAACTATGCGTCTAGGCGGATGGTAACAGGAGACAAGGGACACGATGTTTTACCCAGGTTCGGGCCCTCTTGATGGAGGTAAAACCCTGCGTGATGCTTGATTGATATTGATATTGTGGATGTTTACAAGAGTGGATCTACCACGAGATCAAGGAGGCTAAACCCTAGAAGCTAGCCTATGGTATGATTGTAATGGTTGTTGTCGTTGTTTCCTACGGACTAGAGCCATCTGGTTTATATAGACACCGGAGAGGGCTAGGGTTACATAGAGTCGGTTACAATAGTAGGAGATCTACGTATCCGTATCGCCAAGCTTGCCTTCCATACCAAGGAAAGTCCCATCCGGACACGGGACGAAGTCTTCAATCTTGTATCTTCATAGTCTTGGAGTCCGGTCGATGATGATGATAGTCCGGCTGATGATAGTTCGGCCGATGATGGTAGTCCGGCTATCCGGACACCCCCTAATCTGGGACTCCCTCAGGAAGCTTCGGCAGGTCGTTTGCTGCGATCTGCTTCTCGTTCCTCTAGCCCTTGTACCCTTTCGTGCAGCACCTGTAGTTGGCTATGCTCCACTTTCTTCCTCTTCTCCTAGCTTTTGTAACCCCCTGCGTCCAGAAATCCAGCCTTCCACGGAATGGAGCCTGGCGTGCCTCGTGTCTGTTGATACGTCTCCAACGTATCTATAATTTTTTATTGTTCCATGCTATTATATTACCCCTTTTGGATGTTTATGGGCTTTATTTTACACATTTATATCATTTTTGGGACTAACCTACTAACCAGAGGCCCAGCCCGTATTGCTATTTTTTTGCCTATTTTAGTATTTCGAAGAAAAGGAATATCAGACGGAGTCCAAACGGAATGAAACCTTCGGGAGCGTGTTTTTTGGAATGAACGTGATCCAGAGGGCTTGGAGTGCAAGTCAAGAAGCAGCCGAGGCGGTCACGAGATAGGAGGGCACCCCCCCCCTGTAGGGCGTGCCCCTTGTCTCATGGGCCCCTCGGGCGGCCACCGACGTACTTCTTCCTCCTATATATACCTACGTACCCTGAAAACATCCGAGAGGCAGACGAAACACAATTTCCACCACCGTAACCTTCTGTATCCGCGAGATCCCATCTTGGAGCCTTCGCCGGCACTCTGCCAGAGGTGGGATCGACCATGGAGGGCTTCTACATCAACATCCTTGCCCCTCCGATGAGTTGTGATAAGTTTACTACAGACCTTCGGGTCCATAGCTATTAGCTAGATGGCTTATTCTCTCTTTTTGGATCTCAATACAATGTTCTCCCCCTCTCTCATGGAGATATATTTGATGTAAACTATTTTTGCGGTGTGTTTGTCGAGATCCAATGAATTGTGGGTTTATGATCAAGTTTATCTATGAATAATATTTGAATCTTCTCTGAATTCTTTTATGTATGATTGAGTTATCTTTGCAAGTCTCTTCGAATTATCAGTTTGGTTTGGCCTACTAGATTGATCTTTCTTGCCATGGGAGAAGTGCTTAGCTTTGGGTTCAATCTTGCGGTGTCCTTACCCAGTGACAGAAAGGGTTGCAAGACACGTATTGTATTGTTGCCATCGAGGATAACAAGATGGGGTTTATATCATATTGCTTGAGTTTATCCCTCTACATAATGTCATCCTGCTTAATGTGTTACTCTGTTCTTATGAACTTAACACTCTAGATGCAGGCAGGAGTCGGTCGATGTGTGGAGTAATAGTAGTAGATGCAGGCAGGAGTCGGTCTACTTGTTATGGACGTGATGCCTATATACATGATCATGCCTAGATAATCTCATAATTATTCGCTTTTCTATCAATTGCTCGACAGTAATTTGTTCACCCACCGTAATACTTATGCTATCTTGAGAGAAGTCTCTAGTGAAACCTATGGCCCCCGGGTCTATCTCCTATCATATTTGCTTCCAATCTACTTTTATTTTGCATCTTCACTTTTTGCATCTATATTATAAAATACCAAAAATATATTTATCTTATCTTACTATCTTTATTAGATCTCACTTTTGCAAGTGGTCGTGAAGGGATTGACAACCCCTTTATTGCGTTAGTTGCGAGTTCTCAGTTTGTTTGTGTAGGTGCGTGTGACTTTTGAGGAGCCTCCTTGTCGGTGTCAAAACCGGCGGATCTTGGGTAGGGGGTCCCGAACTGTGCATCTAGGCGGATGGTAACAGGAGACAAGGGACACGATGTTTTTACCCAGGTTCGGGCCCTCTCGATGGAGGTAAAACCCTACTCCTGCTTGATTAATATTGATGATATGGGTAGTACAAGAGTTGATCTACCACGAGATCAAGGAGGCTAAACCCTAGAAGCTAGCCTATGGTATGATTGTTGTTCGTCCTACGGGCTAGGGTTACACAGAGTCGGTTACAATGGGAGGAGATCTTCATATCATATCGCCAAGCTTGCCTTCCACGCCAAGGAAAGTCCTATCCGGACACGGGACGAAGTCTTCAATCTTGTATCTTCATAGTCCAGGAGTCCGGCCAAAGGTTATAGTCCGGCCATCCGGACACCCCGTAATCCAGGACTCCCTCAGTAGCCCCTGAACCAGGCTTCAATGACGACGAGTCCAGCGCGCAAATTGTCTTCGGCATTGCAAGGCGGGTTCCTCCTCCGAATACTTCATAGAAGATGTTGAACACAAGGATAGTGTCCGGCTCTGCAAAATAAGTTCCACATACCACCGTAGAGAGAATAATATTTGCACAAATCTAATCTGTTGACGTATTCCGCAGCGTGACATCACGCCACGGCTAAGCCTTTATTCGAATCATTTTACTGTTCCACCTCAGGGCGTTTAGCGAGGCGGTTTCCTTGGCACGTCTTGTCAAAGCAGAGATCGTGTCCCCTTATTCCGGGATTCTCATCAATACGGGCATGGGTAACCCAACCGCGCCATTAACCACGGCGCTTGGGAGATAAGCGAGTTTTATTAGGCTGGTGGGGGCTTGTAGTTTTGGCCGCCCATATAAGGGGATAAGGATCTACCCTTTCCATTTACGCCTTCTTCCTCCTTTGCTTATCCATCCCTGCGCACTCGATCTCCAACGCCCAACTCCGCACTTCCTACCTCAACCTTCTCCAATCATGTCTGGAGCGGGAGGTAGATGGATGGCCTCCTCCGTCACGGAGACAAATCAAAAAGTTGAGGAAGGCCGGATACTTGTCTGGCGACATCGTGCACCAGCTTCCAGATGAGGGGCAACTCATCCCCACCCCTAGTCCCCATGAGAGGGTTGTATTTCTCCCCCAATTCCTCCGCGGACCGGGCTTTCCTCTTCACCCGTTCGTCCGGGGGCTCATGTTTTACTATGGACTGGACTTCCATGATCTAGCCCCAAACTTCATCCTCAACATCTCGGCATTCATCGTCGTGTGCGTGGCCTTCCTCCGCGTCCAGCCTCACTTTGGCCTATGACTGAAGATCTTCAGCGTCAAGCCGAAGGTCGTGGGCGACCGCCAAGCGGAGTGCGGAGGCGCCATGGTGGGCAAGATAGCCAATGTTACATGGCTCGAGGGCGCCTTCGTGGAGACCATCAAAGGGTGGCAATCGGGGTGGTTCTATATCACTGAGCCGCGTGACCCTGAATGGGCAGAGGCCCCCAAATTCCGATCTGGCATCCCCACACAGCTCACATCTTGGAAAGAGACGGGCCTGTTGTGGGGTAATTCGGCAGAAGTGACCAGACTTCAAACCTGCATCAAAGACTTGATCGGCAGGAAGGTTAAACTTGTCACCGTAGTCCAGGTCATGCTCTTCCGCCGGATTCTCCCGTGTCAACGACGGGCTTTCAACTTGTGGGAGTTCGACCTGGCCCAGCACCAGACTCTGTCCCAGCTCTTCGACACAAAGCACGAGGATGCCTGGAAGGTGCTATTCAAGAGCTCTGAGGTTTCCCCTCCCGTCACCGAGGATCGCGGATTCTGCGCCAAGCGCCAAGCCAGCGCGGTGAGCTTAATTTTCCCATTACGGGGTATTTGTTTTCCATAGATTTGATTCTATGCGAGATCTAAACCCCCATCCCTTTAACAGGACTGGCAGAAGAAGGCCGGTCAGATCAACTGTCCGGCTCCTTTGCCCGAAGACCCAGCGGACGCTCGCTTGACGAAGCTGCTGGTTCCGGCACCTCATGTGGTGCCGGAGAAGAAGGCCAAGAAGAAGGCCACGGGGACTCGAAACAGTTCCCGGTGCCTGGTGGTGTCGGATTCATCGCCTGACAACCCCGAAGCACCCTCCGCCTCTGAGGACGAGGAGGAGGAAGAAGAGGGAGCCTCTCCCCCTCCAACGGGGGGAGAAAAGAAAAGGAAGGTCGCCCCAACTGGGGAGGCCAGAGGGTCCAAGAAGGGGAGAGCCCTTCTACCGGACTACGCCTCCGATGCCAAAGACGGCGGGGAGGAATGGCCATCCAGGGTCAAGCCCCTGGCAAAATCGTAAGTGTCCGGATACGAGAATAACTTATGGCATTCCTCTATTGTATGGTACCTTTTGACGCGAATTCAATCATGTAATCCGCCCAAGGCTCAGCTCAGCGATTCGACGAGCGGCTCCCTGGATTCGTCGGACGTGAATAGCGCTTCACTCCCGACGGCCTCCTCCCCTCTCCCTACGGACGACGCCGAGGTGGAGTCCCAAAAGGGAGTAAACCAGGAGGAGGTGGTCCTGGAGGCGCCGCAAGGCGACCTCCCGAATGAAGGAAATATGCCCTAGAGGCAATAATAAAGTTATTATTTATTTCCTCATATCATGATAAATGTTTATTATTCATGCTAGAATTGTATTAACCGGAAACATGATACATGTGTGAATACATAGACAAACATATAGTCACTAGTATGCCTCTACTTGACTAGCTCATTAATCAAAGATGGTTATGTTTCCTAACCATAGACATGTGTTGTCATTTGATTAACGGGATCACATCATGAGGAGAATGATGTGATTGATATGACCCATTCCGTTAGCCTAGCACTTGATCGTTTAGTATATTGCTATTGCTTTCTTCATGACTTATACATGTTCCTGTAACTATGAGATTATGCAACTCCCGTTTACCGGAAGAACACTTTGGGTACTACCAAACGTCACAACGTAACCGGGTGATTATAAAGGAGTACTACGGGTGTCTCCGAAGGTACATGTTGAGTTGGCATATTTCGAGATTAGGTTTTGTCACTCCGATTGTCGGAGAGGTATCTCTGGGCCCTCTCGGTAATGCACATCACTATAAGCCTTGCAAGCAATGTGACCAATGAGTTGGTTACGGGATGATGCATTACGTAACGAGTAAAGAGACTTGCCGGTAACGAGATTGAACTAGGTATTGGATACAGACGATCAAATCTCGGGCAAGTAACATACCGATGACAAAGGGAACAACGTATGTTGTTATGCGGTTTGACCGATAAAGATCTTCATAGAATATGTAGGAGCCAATATGGGCATCCAGGTCCCGCTATTGGTTATCGACTGAGAATAGTTCTAGGTCATGTCTACATAGTTCTCGAACCCGTAGGGTCCGCACGCTTAACGTTACGATGACAGTTTTATTATGAGTTTATAAGTTTTGATGTACCGAAGTTTGTTAGGAGTCCCGGATGTGATCACGGACATGACGAGGAGTCTCGAAATGGTTGAGACATAAAGATTGATATATTGGAAGCCTATGTTTGGACATCAGAAGTGTTCCGGGTGAAATCGGCATTTTACCAGAGTACCGGGGGGTTACCGGAACCCTCCCGGGGGTTATTGGGCCTTCATGGGCCCTAAGGGAGAAGAGGAGAGGAGGCAAGAGGTGGGCTGCGCCCCCTCCCCTCCCTAGTCTGAATAGGACAAGGAGAGGGGGGCGGCGCCCCCCCC
>NC_041386.1:724395619-724413943 GCF_002162155.2 Triticum dicoccoides
TCCTTCCCCTCTTCCTCCTCCTTCCCCCTTCTCCTACTCCAACTAGGAAAGAAGGGAGTCCTACTCCCGGTGGGAGTAGGACTCCCCCTTGGTGCGCCCTCCTTGGCCGGCCGCCCCCTCCCCCTTGGCTCCTTTATATACGGGGGCAGGGGGGCACCCTAGGACACACAAGTTGATCTACGGATCGTTCCTTAGCCGTGTGCGGTGCCCCCCTCCACCATATTCCACCTCGGTCATATCGTCGCGGAGTTTAGGCGAAGCCCTACGCCGGTAGAACATCATCATCGTCACCACACCGTCGTGCTGACGGAACTCATCCCCGAAGCTTTGCTGGATCGGAGCCCGGGGATCGTCATCGAGCTGAACGTGTGCTGAACTCGGAGGTGCCGTACGTTCGGTGCTTGGATCGGTCGGATCGTGAAGACGTGCGACTACATCAACCCCGTTGTGCTAACGCTTCCGCTTACGGTCTACGAGGGTACGTGGACAACACTCTCCCCTCTCGTTGTTATGCCATCACCATGATCTTGCGTGTGCGTAGGAAATTTTTTGAAATTACTACGTTCCCCAACAGTGGCATCCAAGCCTAGGTTTTATGCGTTGATGTTATATGCACGAGTAGAACACAAGTGAGTTGTGAGCGATACAAGTCATACTGCTTACCAGCATGTCATACTTTGGTTTGGCGGTATTGTGAGATGAAGCGGCCCGGACCGACATTACGCGTACGCTTACGCGAGACTGGTTTCACCGTTACGAGCACTTGTGCTTAAAGGTGGCTGGCGGGTGTCTGTCTCTCTCACTTTAGCTGAATCGAGTGTGGCTACGCCCGGTCCTTGCGAAGGTTAAAACAGCACTAACTTGACGAACTATCGTTGTGGTTTTGATGCGTAGGTAAGAACGGTTCTTGCTAAGCCCATAGCAGCCACGTAAAATTTGCAACAACAAAGTAGAGGACGTCTAACTTGTTTTTGCAGGGCATGTTGTGATGTGATATGGTCAAGATGTGATGCTATATTTTTTGTATGAGATGATCATGTTTTGTAACCGAAGTTATCGGCAACTGGCAGGAGCCATATGGTTGTCGCTTTATTGTATGAAATGCAAACGCCCTGTAATTGCTTTACTTTATCACTAAGCGGTAGCGATAGTCGTAGAAGCAATAGATGGCGTAACGACAATGATGCTATGATGGAGATCATGGTGTCGCGCCGGTGACGATGGTGATCACAACGGTGCTTCGGAGATGGAGATCACAAGCACAAGATGATGATGGCCATATCATATCACTTATATTGATTGCATGTGATGTTTACCCTTTATGCATCTTATCTTGCTTTGATTGACGGTAGCATTTTAAGATGATCTCTCACTAATTATCAAGAAGTGTTCACCCTGAGTATGCACCATTGCGAAAGTTCTTCGTGCTGAGACACCACGTGATGATCGGGTGTGATAGGCTCTACGTTCAAATACAACGAGTGCAAAACAGTTGCACACGCGGAATACTCGGGTTAAACTTGATGAGCCTAGCATATACAGATATGTCCTCGGAACACGGAGACCGAAAGGTCGAGCGTGAATCATATAGTAGATATGATCAACATAATGATGTTCACCATTGAAACTACTCCATCTCACGTGATGATCGGACATGGTTTAGTTGATTTGGATCACGTGATCACTTAGATGACTAGAGAGATGTCTGTCTAAGTGGGAGTTCTTAAGTAATATGATTAATTGAACTTAAATTTATCATGAACTTAGTACCTGATAGTATTTTGCTTGTCTATGTTTGTTGTAGATAGATGGCTCGTGTTGTTGTTCCGTTGAATTTTAATGCGTTCCTTGAGAAAGCAAAGTTGAAAGATGATGGTAGCAATTACACGGATTGGGTCCGTAACCTAAGGATTATCCTCATTGCTGCACAGAAGAATTATGTCCTGGAAGCACCGCTGGGTGCCAGGCCTGCTGCTGATGCAACTGACGACGTTAAGAACGTCTGGCAGAGCAAAGCTGATGACTACTCGATAGTTCAGTGTGCCATGCTTTACGGCTTAGAACCGGGTCTTCAACGACGTTTTGAACGTCATGGAGCATATGAGATGTTCCAGGAGTTGAAGTTAATATTTCAAGCAAATGCCCGGATTGAGAGATATGAAGTCTCCAATAAGTTCTATAGCTGCAAGATGGAGGAGAATAGTTCTGCCAGTGAACACATACTCAAAATGTCTGGGTATAATAATCACTTGATTCAACTGGGAGTTAATCTTCCTGATGATAGTGTCATTGATAGAATTCTCCAATCACTGCCACCAAGCTACAAGAGCTTCGTGATGAACTATAATATGCAAGGGATGGACAAGACTATTCCCGAGCTCTTCGCAATGTTAAAAGCCACGGAGGTAGAAATCAAGAAGGAGCATCAAGTGTTGATGGTCAACAAGACCACCAATTTCAAGAAAAAGGGCAAAGGGAAGAAGAAGGGGAACTTCAAGAAGAACAGCAAACAAGTTGCTGCTCAAGAGAAGAAACCCAAGTCTGGACCAAAGCCTGAAACTGAGTGCTTCTACTACAAGCAGACTGGACACTGGAAGCGGAACTGCCCCAAGTATTTGGCGGATAAGAAGGATGGCAAAGTGAACAAAGGTATATGTGATATACATGTTATTGATGGGTACCTTACTAATGCTCGCAGTAGTACCTAGGTATTTGATACTGGTTCTGTTGCTAATATTTGCAACTCGAAACGGGGACTACGGATTAAGCAAAGATTGGCTAAGGACGAGGTGACGATGCGCGTGGGAAATGGTTCCAAAGTCGATGTGATCGCGGTCGTCACGCTACCTCTACATCTACCATCGGGATTAGTTTTAGACCTAAATAATTGTTATTTGGTGCCAGCATTAAGCATGAACATTATATCTGGATCTTGTTTGGTGCGAGACGGTTATTCATTTAAATCAGAGAATAATGGTTGTTCTATTTATATGAGTAATATCTTTTATGGTCATGCACCCTTGAAGAGTGGTCTATTTTTATTGAATCTCGATAGTAGTGATACACATATTCATAGTGTTGAAACCAAAAGATGCAGAGTTGATAATGATAGTGCAACTTATTTGTGGCACTGCCGTTTAGGTCATATCGGTGTAAAGCGCATGAAGAAACTCCATACTGATGGGCTTTTGGAATCACTTGATTATGAATCACTTGGTACTTGCGAACCGTGCCTTATGGGCAAGATGACTAAAACGCCGTTCTCCGGAACTATGGAGCGAGCAACTGATTTGTTGGAAATCATACATACTGATGTTTGTGGTCCAATGAATGTTGAGGCTCGCGGAGGGTATCGTTATTTTCTCACCTTCACAGATGACTTGAGCAGATATGGGTATATCTACTTGATGAAACACAAGTCTTAAACATTTGAAAAGTTCAAAGAATTTCAGAGTGAAGTGGAAAATCATCGTAACAAGAAAATAAAGTTTCTACGATCTGATCGTGGAGGAGAATATTTGAGTTACGAGTTTGGTTTACATTTGAAACAATGCGGAATAGTTTCACAACTCACGCCACCCGGAACACCACAACGAAATGGTGTGTCCGAACGTCGTAATCCTACTTTACTAGATATGGTGCGACCTATGATGTCTCTTACTGATTTACCGCTATCGTTTTGGGGTTATGCTTTAGAGACGGCCGCATTCACGTTAAATAGGGCACCATCAAAATCCGTTGAGACGACGCCTTATGAACTGTGGTTTGGCAAGAAACCAAAGTTGTCGTTTCTTAAAGTTTGGGGTTGCGATGCTTATGTGAAGAAACTTCAACCAGATAACCTCGAACCTAAATCCGAGAAATGTGTCTTCATAGGATACCCAAAAGAGACCATTGGGTACACCTTCTATCACAGATCTGAGGGCAAGATTTTTGTTGCTAAAATCGGATCCTTTCTAGAGAAGGAGTTTCTCTCGAAAGAAGTGAGTTGGAGGAAAGTAGAACTTGATGAGATAACTGTATCTACTCCCTTGTTGGAAAGTAGTTCATCACAAGAATTGGTTCCTGTGACAACTACACCAATTAGTGAGGAAGCTAATGATATTGATCATGAAACTTCAGATCAAGTTTCTACTGAACCTCGTAGGTCTACCAAAGTAAGATCCGCACCAGAGTGGTACGGTAATCCTATTCTGGAAGTCATGTTACTTGACCATGATGAACCTACGAACTATGAGGAAGCGGTGATGAGCCCAGATTCCGCAAAATGGCTAGAGGCCATGAAATCTGAGATGGGATCCATGTATGAGAACAAAGTATGGACTTTGGTTGACTTGCCCGATGATCGGCAAGCCATTGAGAATAAATGGATCTTTAAGAAGAAGACTGACGCTGATGGTAATGTAACTGTCTATAAAGCTCGACTTGTTGCGAAAGGTTTTCGACAAGTTCAAGGGGTTGACTATGATGAGACTTTCTCACCCATAGTGATGCTTAAGTCTGTCCGAATCATGTTAGCTATTGCTGCATTTCATGATTATGAAATCTGGCAAATGGATGTCAAAACTGCATTCTTGAATGGATTTCTGGAAGAAGAGTTGTATATGATGCAGCCAGAAGGTTTTGTTGATCCAAAGGTGCTAACAAAGTGTGCAAGCTCCAGCGATCCATTTATGGACTGGTGCAAGCATCTCGGAGTTGGAATAAATGCTTTGATAGTGTGATCAAAGCATATGGTTTTATACAGACTTTTGGTGAAGCCTGTATTTACAAGAAAGTGAGTGGGAGCTCTGTAGCATTTCTGATATTATATGTAGATGACATATTATTAATTGGAAATGATATAGAATTTCTGGATAGCATAAAGGGATACTTGAATAAAAGTTTTTCAATGAAAGATCTAGGTGAAGCTGCTTACATATTGGGCATCAAGATCTATAAAGATAGATCAAGACGCTTAATAGGACTTTCACAAAGCACATACCTTGATAAAATTTTGAAAAAGTTCAAAATGGATCAGGCAAAGAAAGGGTTCTTTCCCGTGCTTCAAGGTGTGAAGTTGAGTCAAACTCAATGCCCGACCACAGCAGAAGATAGACAGAAAATGAAAGATATTCCCTATGCTTCAGCCATAGGCTCTATCATGTATGCAATGCTGTGTACCAGACCTGACGTATGCTTAGCAATAAGTCTGGCAGGGAGGTACCAAAGTAATCCAGGAGTGGATCACTGGACAGCGGTCAAGAACATCCTAAAATACCTGAAAAGGACTAAGGATATGTTTCTCGCATATGGAGGTGACAAAGAGCTAGTCTTAAATGGTTACGTCGATGCAAGCTTTGACACTGATCCGGACGATTCTAAATCGCAAACCGGATACGTGTTTTTATTAAACGGTGGAGCTGTAAGTTGGTGCAATTCTAAACAAAGCATCATGGCAGGATCTACATGTGAAGCGGAGTACACAGCTGCTTCGGAAGCAGCAAATGAAGGAGTCTGGATGAAGGAGTTCATTTCCGATCTAGGTGTCATACCTAGTGCATTGGGACCAATGAAGATCTTCTGTGACAATACTGGTGCAATTGCTTTGGCAAAGGAATCCAGATTTCACAAGAGGACCAAGCACATCAAGAGACGCTTCAATTCCATCCGGGACCAAGTCCAAGTGGGAGAAATAGAAATTTGCAAGATACATACGGATCTGAATGTTGCAAACCCACTGACTAAGCCTCTCTCACGAGCAAAACATGATCAGCACCAAGACTCCATGGGTGTTAGAATTATTACTATGTAATCTAGATTATTGACTCTAGTGCAAGTGGGAGACTGAAGGAAATATGCCCTAGAGGCAACAATAAAGTTATTATTTATTTCCTCGTGTCATGATAAATGTTTATTATTCATGCTAGAATTGTATTAACCGGAAACATGATACATGTGTGAATACATAGACAAACATATAGTCACTAGTATGCCTCTACTTGACTAGCTCATTAATCAAAGATGGTTATGTTTCCTAACCATAGACATGTGTTGTCATTTGATTAATGGGATCACATCATTAGGAGAATGATGTGATTGACATGATCCATTCCGTTAGCCAAGCACTTGATCGTTTAGTATATTGCTATTGCTTTCTTCATGACTTATACATGTTCATGTAACTATGAGATTATGCAACTCCCGTTTACCGGAGGAACACTTTGGGTACTACCAAACGTCACAACGTAACTGGGTGATTATAAAGGAGTACTACAGGTGTCTCCGAAGGTACATGTTGAGTTGGCGTATTTCGAGATTAGGTTTTGTCACTCTGATTGTCAGAGAGGTATCTCTGGGCCCTCTCGGTAATGCACATCACTATAAGCCTTGCAAGCAATGTGACCAATGAGTTGGTTATGGGATGATGCATTACGTAACGAGTAAAGAGACATGCCGGTAACGAGATTGAACTAGGTATTGGATACCGACGATCAAATCTCGGGCAAGTAACATACCGATGACAAAGGGAACAATGTATGTTGTTATGCGGTTTGACCGATAAAGATCTTCGTAGAATATGTAGGAGCCAATATGGGCATCCAGGTCCCACTATTGGTTATTGACTGAGAATAGTTCTAGGTCATGTCTACAAAGTTCTCGAACCCGTAGTTTCGATGACAGTTTTATTATGAGTTTATAAGTTTTGATGTACCGAAGTTTCTTCGGAGTCCCGGATGTGATCACGGACATGACAAGGAGTCTCGAAATGGTCGAGACATAAAGATTGATATATTGGAAGCCTATGTTTGGACATCGGAAGTGTTCCGGGTGAAATCGGCATTTTACCGGAGTACCGGGGGGTTACCGGAACCCTCCCGGGGGTTATTGGGCCTTCATGGGCCCTAAGGGAGAAGAGGAGAGGAGGCAAGAGGTGGGATGCACCCCCTCCCCTCCCTAGTCCGAATAGGACAAGGAGAGGGGGGTGGCGCCCCCCCCCCCCTTTCCTTCCCCTCTGCCTCCTCCTTCCCCCTTCTACTCCAACTAGGAAAGAAGGGAGTCCTACTCCCGGTGGGAGTAGGACTCCCCCTTGGCGCGCCCTCCTTGGCCGGCCGCCCCCTCCCCCTTGGCTCCTTTATATACGGGGGCAGGGGGGCACCCTAGGACACACAAGTTGATCTACGGATCGTTCCTTAGCCGTGTGCGGTGCCCCCCTCCACCATATTCCACCTCGGTCATATCGTCGCGGAGTTTAGGTGAAGCCCTGCGCCGGTAGAACATCATCATCGTCACCACGCCGTCGTGCTGACGGAGCTCATCCCCGAAGCTTTGCTGGATCGGAGCCCGGGGATCGTCATCGAGCTGAACGTGTGCTGAACTCGGAGGTGCCGTACGTTCGGTGCTTGGATCGGTCGGATCGTGAAGACGTACGACTACATCAACCGCGTTGTGCTAATGCTTCCGCTTACGGTCTACGAGGGTACGTGGACAACACTCTCCCCTCTCGTTGCTATGCCATCACCATGATCTTGCGTGTGCGTAGGAATTTTTTTTGAAATTACTACGTTCCCCAACACCGAACCCCAGGCCCAAAGGGGGTAAAGCCCCAGAGGGATCTAAGTCCGACCCTGGGCCGGACACTACTCCGGAACCATCAAGGGTTCCAGAGTCCGACAAGTGGTGCCTTCATAAGAAGGGCAAGCCTACGACGCCGGCAACCTTCGTCCACCCGGGGGCGCCAGACGATTTGCTGGAGGTGCTTAACGGTGCCTCCATCGACGAAGAACATCGCGCTGTTATGAGTGCGGTGATTCAGAAGGTTCAGTCCGCCAAGAGTGGGCTGACAGAAGCCTGTACAAGTCTATTAACAGGCTTTGAGGTATGTATTCAAAACATATAAAAATGTTACCGCATAGGCAGTAGCCCCTGACGCTCATTTTGGTGTTCGGAAAGAAAAGCCGAGCTGAGGATCTAAAAAGATATACGTAGGAGTCTAACATAAGTATGTCAATATGGGAATGCAGGATGCGCTGCTGACCTCTGCCGCACTGACTGTGGAGGTCAATGCATTGAAGGAGATCCTCGAGCGGTCCAAGAACAAGCTCGGCCGTGCCAAGAAGCAGCTTGAGGACAAGGAGGGCATGTAATACCGCATGTAAATGTATATAGAAATAATTGGTTGCAAATAAAGACAGGACCAACGTAAAAGTTGCAGGGGCCACGACCGAGGTGGCGACCCTGAAGGAAGCGGTATCCAAGGCCGAAAATAGTGCGGCTTTGGAGCGCTCCGAGCGAGAGAAGCAGGAGGCGCGGGTGGCGGAGGTGCGGCAAGAGCTCCAGGCTCTCGTGGAGAAACACGAGGGTTTGGAGCGTGACTCGAAGACTCGAGAGTCCGAGCTCGCCTTGGCTCTTGAGAGTGCCAAAACTGCTAAGGCCGAAGCCCAGAAGGCCCTCCAGGAGATCGAGGTGATAAAGAAAATAGCGGCGGGTAAGGCATTCTTTATGAAAAGCAAGCATATAAAAGTGAATTATCTGTTACTTACCCGAATCCGGAGCTCTCCAGGAGCGTTCGCCGATCTGCCCCGTAGTGTGTCTGATGCTGCCGCATTCTACCGAGCCGAGGAGGGGAGCTCGACGGAAAAGGTGTTCTGGTCTCAGTATGCTGAGGCCGAACATCCGGTGCCCCTGAGCGACCAGCTGAAGCAGCTGGTCGAGCTCCACAAGGTGGCCGAACAGGCCATGAAGGGCCTCATAGTTCGGCTGTGGCCTAGAGAAGCCATGCCTGGGAGCTACTTCGGTCTGGTGCGGCGGCTGGAGGACGCGTGTCCGTGGATTGAGGTCATCAAGCGCTCCGTCTATATCGAAGGTGCCCGTCGGGCCCTTGCCCATGCTAAAGTGCACTGGGGCAAGCTGGACGCTGAGAAGCTTTTGATGGACGTGCCACCGTCGGGCAAGGAGTATCGCACGCCCGAGATGTATTATAAGCGCCTTATAGCGGGTGATTGCTCCAAAGATGTAATTTTTTAGTAGACTCGGATCTGTTATCATGTACGCTGAAAACTTTGTTCATATGCGTTAAGCAACGCTTGTTAATTTAAAATATTACCTTATGTGCGGCCGTTTATCAAATCTGAGAGATGCAAGTCGTCGGCTTCTACCCCCATGCCATGAGTGCTGGGGTGTTTGGGATAAACCTGAGCGCTCTTGTTCCCATTCTTGGGTACATCTAGGGAGGCGCTCAGCACAACGAACCAGGCCATCGGACTTATAATGCTTTATCACTCTCACTTAGCCATAGAATTCTATAATTTTAAATTTCGATGAAGCCCCTAGTATTCGGAAGACCGAGTTTGGGGTGCTATCCACGCCTAGGCCGGATAAGTCCGGCTCCTCACTCTAAGCGGCATAAGTCTTTAAGAACTCGAAAAACCTCGCGAACAGCGACCGGTCTCTCGCACTATCATGAAGGTCAGTTTTAGCTTTCTCTACTGAGGTGTTAACCCAGCTCAACTGGGGCACAATCGCAGTAGTTCTCCCAGCGCTACCTTAGCTAACATTGCAGAACGTAAGGTACCAAAACATGGGAGCCGGGAAAACCCAACTATTGACCTAAGACATGATTCGGAGCCGATGCATATAGTGCTATAAGTTCGGGGTGCCGCACTCATGAGAGTGTTCGGTCTTCTCACACCATGTTATGGGGTGCTTAAGCCCCTGGTGTATTGGTTGTACCAAAGTGTACGGTTGCATAATGTCATGACTAAACATATTTGTATAAAAAATAGATGAATACAATAATATATAAGAGCTATGTATTGTTTATTAAAAAAGGGCTGCTATGAAAGCAGAATGATACAAATAGTACGATAAACAAGAGATGGGATTATTTGACATATCCCCCTCCAGGGGCAAGCTGTGGGACTTTAAGTAAAATAGGTATTTAGCTCGTTATAGAGACCACCTGGACTTTTGACCTGGCTTGTTCTCTCCCTTGCTGTTGCATCGTGTGTTCGGCGAGTGTATTGCCGGACAGGCCTTCCGAATAGTTGGGTCCTGAAAGTATATATAAAAAAAGGAACGGCGGGATAGGGAGCCCCTTAGTGCGGTTGAGCCGCATTCTGGGCGTGCCGTAGTTGTGCCCCTCCCCTTATGCCCATGGTATTTCCAAAGCGTAATTATGTACGTGTGGTACCGATATCGCCATCTGGAGAGGGCTGGGGTTGGGGCGCACTGCTATGCTTGCTCGGAACGTGCCAGCCAGCTTTGTTGTAGGTTACTTCGGGCTCGCTTGACGTTGTCCGGACGTTTAACACCTGGATTGGAGAATTGCCTTGAGAGGTTACGCTGTACTTCCGCCGCCAGGGCCGCTGTGTGCTCCTCCGTTCGGAAAGAGCGTTCGGTGTTTCCATTTACCATGATGACTCCGCGAGGGCCTGGCATCTTGAGCTTGAGATATGCGTAGTGCGGCACCGCATTGAATTTTGCAAATGTGGTTCGTCCAAGCAGGGCGTGATAGCCACTGCGGAATGGGACTATGTCGAAGATTAACTCTTCGCTTCGGAAATTATCCGCGAATCCGAAGACCACTTCGAGTGTAACCGAGCCTGTACAGCTGGCTTTTACACCTGGTATGACGCCTTTAAAGGTTGTCTTTGTGGGTTTAATCCTTGAGGGATCTATACCCATTTTCCGCACTATATCCTGATAAAGCAGGTTCAGGCTGCTGCCGCCGTCCATGAGGAATCTAGTGAGGTGAAATCCGTCGATGATTGGGTCTAGGACCAATGCAGCGAATCCACCGTGACGAATGCTAGTGGGGTGGTCCCTTCGATCAAAAGTGATCGGGCAGGAGGACCATGGGTTGAACTTTGGGGCGACTGGCTCCAACACATAGACATCCTTTAGAGCGCATTTCCGCTCCCTCTTGGGGATATGGGTTGTGTATATCATGTTCACCGTCCGCACTTGCGGGGGAAGCCCTTCTGTCCTCTGTTGTTCGGCGGCCGGGGCTCCTCCTCGTCATCGCTATGCAGCCCCTTGTCTCTGTTTTCGACACATAACTTGTCTGCCTGCTTGAACACCCAACAATCCCTGTTGGTGTGGTTGGCTGGTTGTTCGGGGGTGACGTGTATCTAACACGAGCGATCGAGTATCCGGTCTAAACTGGATGGGCCCGAAGGGTTTCTTTTGAATGGCTTCTTCCGCTGACCGGGTTTAGAGCCTTTGAATCCGACATTGACTGTCATATCCTCAGTATTGTCGCCGTTAATGCGGCGCTTGTGCTTGTTGCGACGTGACCTGCCATTGTTGTCCTTGGTATCAGAATTTCCAGGGCTCTTGGTTATGTTATTGCTACGAGCTAGCCAGCTGTCTTCTCCCGCGCAAAAGCGGGTCATGAGTGTCGTGAGGGCTGCCATAGATTTCGGCTTTTCCTGTCCTAGGTGCCGGGCAAGCCATTCGTCTTGGATGTTGTGCTGGAAGGCTGCAAGGGCCTCGGCGTCCGGACAGTCGACTATTTGATTTTTCTTGGTTAGGAACCGTGTCCAGAATTGTCTGACCGATTCCTCTAGCTGCTGGATTATGTGGCTTAGGTCATCGGCGTCTGGTGGTCGCACATAAGTGCCCTGGAAGTTGTCAAGGAATGCGGATTCCAGGTCCTCCCAGCAACTGATTGACTCTGCTGGCAGGCTGTTAAGCCAATGCCGAGCTGGTCCTTTAAGCTTGAGCGGGAGGTATTTGATGGCGTGTAGGTCATCACCACAGACCATGTGGATATGAAGGAGATAATCCTCGATCCATACCGCAGGATCTGTTGTGTCATCGTATGATTCGATGTTTACGGGTTTCAACCCTCGGGGATTTGATGATCCATTACTTCGTCTATGAAGCATAGTGGGTATCCGGCGCTCCTGTACTGGGCTATATCGCGACGTAGCTCGGATGATCTTTGTTTGTTGTATTCGGCCTGGCCGTATTTATCATATCCGGCGTGACGGTTATCGTCACGTGATGTGGGGCGTCCACGCGATCCGTAGATCGATCTTGTTTGCCTTGACTTATCCTCCAATATGTCTCGCAGGTCTATTGCGTTTCCCCGTGCTCTGGTATTCTTAGAGCGGCGCCGGTGTGCGGCTTGGATTGAGGGCCGAAGGACCTCTCTGTCGCGGCCACGGGGTGGCCGATCGGGCACATCGTACGCTGGTGATGTAGGTTTAGTTGCTTCCTCCTCTAGTTGGGGTAGCAGCCTGCGCTTTGGGTAACTCTTGGAGGGGCGTTCGAGTTTATACTCTTCGGCCACCAGGACTTCAGTCCATCTGTCGGCTAGCAAGTCTTGGTCAGCTCTAAGCTGCTGCTGTTTTTTCTTGAGGCTGCTCGCCGTGGCCATAAGCCTGCGTTTGAAACGCTCTTGTTCGACGGGATCCTCTGGCACGACGAATTCGTCGTCGTCGAGGCTTGCTTCGTCTTCGGAGGGAGGCATATAATTGTCGTCCTCGACCTCTCTGTCTGCCGCCCTCTCATGAGGGCTGGCTCCTTCGTCCTCCTGCGCTGAATCTTGCTGGAGGGTGTTGTCTTCGGCACTGTCCGGGGTGTTGATGTCTCCGGTGCCGGATTCGCCGTTCTTGCTTTGGCGGTATTTAGATCGGCACCGCTGTCGTTGGCGCTTGGGTTGCTTCTTGGAGGGGTCGTCCTCCATTTTTTCATCACCATCCCCTGCTTTGGGGGTGTCCACCATGTATATGTCATATGATGAGGTGGCTTTCCAGTGCCCTATAGGTGCTAGTTCTTGGGCGTCTCCTTCATCGGCGTCCATACCGTCGATGTCTTCGGAGTCGAAGTCGAGCATGTCGGTTAAATCGTCGACAGTTGCTACAAAGTGGGTGGTGGGTGGGTTTCGAATTTCTTCGTCGTCCGCATCCCAACCCTGCTGACCATAGTCCGGCCAAGGCTCTCCTGACAAAGAGAGAGACTTTAGTGAATTCAGGATATCGCCAAAGGGCGACTGCTGAAAGACGTCCGCGGCGGTGAACTCCATGATCGGAGCCCAATCGGGTTCGATCGGAAGGGGCGCGGAAGATTCGGAGTCCGGAACGGAGCCCGGCACCTTGGAGTCACGAGCCTTGCAAAGGACTAGGCTGGTATTCGGCTCTATCGCCATAGAGATTGCGGCTCCTGGGGCGGCGTCCAACCAACCGTCCCTGACTAGCACAGTCGGCTCCGAGCCAATGGTCGGAGCGGACACCTGAGCGGCGCTCGGAGTGCTGTCCGACAGCAGAGCTAGATCATGCCCATCGTGATAGTGCGCAGCTGCAGCTCGAATCCGTCGAAGATCGAGTCCCCGCGGATGTCGGCCGTGTAGTTTGGGCTTCCAAACCTGACCTGATGGCCAGGGGCGTAGCTTTCGATCTGCTCCAGATGGCCAAGTGAATTGGACCGCAGTGCGAAGCCGCCGAATACGAAGATCTGTCCAGGGACTGGACCGTGTCGTGGTTGACGATCGAAGAAGCCATCGGGTCTAAGGGTGATGACACAGAGGAACTCTCAATGAAAGCACCAATGTCGGTGTCAAAACCGGCGTATCTCGAGTAGGGGGTCCCGAACTGTGCGTCTAGGCGGATGGTAACAGGAGACAAGGGACACAATGTTTTTACCCAGGTTCGGGCCCTCTCGATGGAGGTAAAACCCTACTCCTGCTTGATTAATATTGATGATATGGGTAGCCTATGGTATGATTGTTGTTCGTCCTACGGACTAAAACTCTCCGGTTTATATAAACACCCCCTAATGAAAGGAGGAGATCTTCATATCATATCGCCAAGCTTGCCTTCCATGCCAAGGAAAGTCCTATCCAGACACGGGACGAAGTCTTCAATCTTGTATCTTCATAGTCCGGGAGTCCGGCCAAAGGTCATAGTCCGGCCATCTGGACACCCCCTAATCCAGGACTCCCTCACTCCTACTGGATTGATACCTTGGTTCTCAAAAACTGAGGGAAATACTTACGCTACTATTGTTGCATCACCCTCTCCTCTTCGAGGAAAACCAACGCAAGCTCAAGACGTAGCAAGAAGTATTTCTGGCGCCGTTGTCGGGGAGGTCTTTGCTCAAGTCAAGACATACCAAGTACCCATCACAAACCCATCTCCCTCGCATTTACATTTTTTGCCATTTGCCTCTCATTTTCCTCTCCCCCACTTCACCTTTGCCGTTTCATTCGCCCTCTCTTTCCCAATCTCCTCCTCTCTTTTCCGCTTGCCTTTTTCTGTTTGCTTGTGTGTTGGATTACTTGTTGCCATGGCGCAAGATAATACCAAATTGTGTGATTTCTCGAATACCAATAATAATGATTTCCTTAGTACTCCGATTGCTCCTCTTAATGATGTTGAGTCTTGTGAAATCAATGCTGCTTTGCTGAATCTTGTTATGAAAGATCAATTCGTCGGCCTTCCTAGTGAAGATGCCGCTACTCATCTAATCAACTTTGTTGATTTGTGTGATATGCAAAAGAAGAAAGATACGGATCACAATATTGTCAAATTGAAGTTATTTCCGTTTTCAATTAGAGATCATGCTAAAGTTTGGTTTTCGTCTTTCCCTAAAAATAGTATTGATTCTTGGAACAAGTGCAAAGATGCTTTTATCTCTAAATATTTTCCTCCCACTAAGATCATCACTCTTAGGAATGATATTATGAATTTTAAACAACTTGATCATGAGCATGTTGCCCAATCATGGGAAAGAATGAAATTGATGCTTCGCAATTGCCCTACTCATGGTTTGAATTTATGGATGATCATACAAAAATTTTATGCCCGTTTGAACTTTGCTTCTAGAAATCTCTTAGATTCTGCCGCGGGAGGCAGGTTTATGGAAGTCAAGTTAGGAGATGCTAAAAAACTTCTTGATAATCTTATGGCTAATTATTCTCAATGGCACACCGAAAGATCTTCTAGTAAAAAAGTGCATGCTATAGAAGAAATTAATGTTTTGAGTGGAAAGATGGATGAACTTATGAAATTGTTTGCTACTAAAAACACTCCTCTTGATCCCAATGATATGCCTTTGTCTTCCTTGATTGAGAATAATAGTGAATTTTGTTGGTAGGAATAGTTTTGGAAACAATGCTTATAGAGGAAACTTTAATGCTAGACCGTTCCCTAGCAATTCCTCTCATAATTATGGAAATTCCTACAATAATTCTTATGGTAATTTTAATAAGATTCCCTCTGATTTTGAGAATAGTGTGAAAGATTTTATGATTTCTCAAAAGATTTTTAATGCTTTGCTTGAAGAAAAATTGCTCAAAGTTGATGATTTGGCTAGGAACGTTGATAGACTTTCGCTTGATGTTGATTCTCTTAAACTTAGATCTTCTCCTCCTAAGCCTGATATCAATGAGTCTCTCAAAGTAATGAGAATTTCCATTGATGAGTGTAAGGAAAGAACCGCTAGATTGCGTGCTAAAAAAGATAGCTTTATAAAAGCGTGTTCTTCTAGTTTCCATGAAAATAATGATGAGGATCTTAAAGTTATTGATGCGTCTCCTATTAGATCTATGTTTTGCAATATGAATTTTGATGATTATGGGACTGATGATGAATCAACTTTGCCTAGAAGGCGTCCCAAGAATTCGGAGTTTTTAGATCTTGATACTAATTTTGGTAAAAGTAAGATTGGAGAAGTCAAAACTTTAAATAGCATTGAACCCACTATCTCGGATTTCAAGGAATTTGATTATGATAATTGTTCTTTAAAAGGTTGTATTTCCTTGTTGAAATCCATTGTTAATTCTCCTCATGCTTATAGTCAAAATAAAGCTTTTACCAAACACATTGTTGATGCCTTGATGCAATCTTATGATGAAAAACTTAATTTGGAAGTTTCTATACCTAGAAAACTTAATGATGAGTGGGAACCTACTATAAAGATTAGAATTAAAGATCATGAGTGTTTTGCTTTGTGTGATTTGGGTGCTAGTGTTTCCACGATTCCGAAAACTTTATGTGATATTCTAGGCTTCCATGATCTTGATGATTGCTCGTTAAATTTGCACCTTGCGGATTCCACCATTAAAAAGCCAATGGGAAGGATCAATGATTTTCTTATTGTTGCAAATAGAAATTTGGTGCCCGTGGATTTTATCGTTCTTGATATAGATTGCAATATTTCTTGCCCTATTATTCTTGGTAGACCTTTCCTTAGAATGATTGGCGCGATTATTGATATGAAGGAAGGGAATATTAGATTCAAATTTCCATTAAAGAAAGGCATGGAGCACTTTCCAAGAAACAAAGTCAAATTACCTTATGAATCTATCATGCGGGCTACTTATGAATCAAGTGCCAAAGATGGCACTCGTTAGATCTATCTTTGCTTTTATGCCTAGCTAGGGGCGTTAAACGATAGCGCTAGTTGGGAGGAAACCCAATTTTCTTTATGTTCTTTGTTTTTGTTCCTATTTAGTAATAAAATTTGCTTCTACTTTCTGTTTATATGTGTTTTTATCTTTTAGTTAGTGTTTGTGCCACGTAGAACCTATAGGATAAACTATGATGATAGTTGATTTGATTCTGCTGAAAAACAGAAACTTTTTGCTCACGAGAAACAATTCAATAAATCACAGAAATGTGATTTTGCTTTGATTCTTCTTTCTGCTGATCAATAAAAAAAATTCCAGTACTTCCTATTTTGGTAGGATTTTTAGAGCTCCAGAAGTTTGCATTAGTTACAGATTTCTACAGACTGTTCTGTTTTTGACAGATTCTGTTTTTCGTGTGTTGTTTGCTTATTTTGATGCATCTATGGCTAGTAAAATAGTTTATAAACCATAGAGAAGTTGGAATAAAGTAGGTTTAACACCAAAACAAATAAAGAATGAGTTCATTACAGAACCTTATGTGGTGGTTTTGTTTTCTTTCACTAACGGAGCTTATAAGATTTCCTGTTGAGTTTTGTGTTGTGAAGTTTTCAAGTTTTGGGTGAAGCTTTTATGGACTATGGAATAAAGGGTGGCAAGAGCCTAAGCTTGGGGATGCCCAAGGCACCCCAAGATATTCAAGGATAACCAAAAGCCTAAGCTTGGGGATGCCCCGGGAAGGCATCCCCTCTTTCGCCTTCGTTCATTGGTAACTTTACTTGGATCTATATTTTTATTCGCCACATGATATGTGTTTTGCTTGGAGTGTTGTGTATTATATTATTATTTGCTTTTTAGTTTACCACAATCATCCTCGATGTACACACCTTTTTGGAGAAGCCTATTTGATTAGAATTTGCTAGAATACTCTATGTGCTTCACTTATATCTTTTGAGTTTCATAGTTTTTGCTCTAGTACTTCACTTATATCTTGTAGAGCACGGCGGTGGCTTGATTTTATAGAAATTGCTAGTCTCTCATGCTTAACTTATATTATTTTGAGAGTCTTTTAGAACAGCATGGTATTTGCTTTGGTTACAAATTTGGTCCTAGAATGATGAGCATCCAAGTTGGGTATAATAAAAACTATCATAGAAATTGAATTGGATGTTATGATCAATTTGTTGCTTGATAATTGTTTTGAGATATAAAGGTAGTAATGTTAGGGTCATGCTAGTGGATAATTATGAAATTGAGAAATACTTTTGTTGAAGTTGGCAAGTCCCGTAGCATGCATGTATGGTAAAAGTTGTGTGACAAATTTATTGCATGAGGTGCTCTTTTGATTGTCTTCCTTATGAGTGGCAGTCGGGGATGAGCGATGGTCTTTTCCTACCAATCTATCCCTCTTGGGGCATGCGTAGTAGTACTTTTCTTCGAGGGCTAAGTAGACTTTTGCAATAAGTATATGAGTTCTTTATGACTAATGTGAGTCCATGGATATACGCACACTCATCCTTCCACTTTGCTAGCTTTTCTTATTACCGCGCAACTCTCGCCGGTATTGAACCCATTATTTACCTTCCTCAAAACAGCCACCATACCTACCTATTATGGCATTTCCATAGCCATTCCGAGATTTATTGCCATGCAACTTTCCACCGTTCCGTTTATTATGACACGTTTCATCATTGTCATATTGCTCTTTGCATGATCATGTAGTTCACATCGTATTTGTGGCAAGGCCACCTCCATAATTTTCATACATGTCACTCTTGATATTGCATATCCCAGTACACCGCCGGAGGCATTCACATAGAGTCATATCTTGTTCTAGATTTCAGTTGTAATTCTTGAGTTGTAAATCCATAAAAGTGTGATGATCTTCATTATTAGAGCATTGTCCTAGTGAGGAAAGGATGATGAAGATTATGATTCCCCCATAAGTCGGGATGAGACTTCGGACTTTACAAAAAAAAAAGAAAAAAAAG
>NC_041386.1:724414434-724419171 GCF_002162155.2 Triticum dicoccoides
GAAAAAGAAAGGCCAAAAAGAAAAAAAAAAGGCCAAAGAAAGAAAAAAAAAGAGAAAAAGAAAGAAAAAAAAGAAAGAAAAAATAATGGGAGAAAAAGAGAGAAGGGACAATGCTACTATCTCTTTTTCCACACTTGTGCTTCAAAGTAGCACCATGATCTTCATGATAGAGAGTCTCATATGTTGTCACTTTGATATACTAGTGGGAATTTTTCATTATAGAACTTGGCTTGTATATTCCAATGATGGGCTTCCTCAAAATGCCCTAGGTCTTCGTGAGCAAGCAAGTTGGATGCACACCCACTTAGTTTCTTTTTGTTGAGCTTTCATATATTTATAGCTCTAGTGCATCCGTTGCATGGCAATCCCTACTCACTCACATTGATATCTATTGATGGGCATATCCATGGCCTGTTGATATGCCTAGTCGATGTGAGATTATCTTCTCCCTTTTTGTCCTTACAACCACCACCATTTACCACCATAGTGCTATGTCCATGGCTTGCGCTCATGTATTGCGTAAGAGTTGAAAAAGCTGAAGCGCGTTAAAAAGTATGAAACAATTGATCGGCTCGTCATCGGGGTTGTACATGATGGCAGTACTTTGTGTAATGAAAATGAAGCATGGCCTAACTATATGATTTTGTAGGGATAAGCTTTCTTTGGCTATGCTATTTTCATAGGACATGATTATTTTTATGTTTTATAAGCTTTTATCTTGAATCATTTGGATCTGAACATTCATGCCACATTAAAGAAAATTACATTGAGAATTATGCTAGGTAGCATTCCACATCACAAATTTCTCTTTTATCATTTACCTACTCGAGGACGAGCAGGAATTAAGCCTGGGGATCCTTGATACGTCTCCAACGTATCTATAATTTTTGATTGTTCCATGCTATTATATTACCCCTTTTGGATGTTTACGGGCTTTATTTTACACATTTATATCATTTTTGGGACTAACCTACTAACCGGAGGCCCAGCCCGTATTGCTGTTTTTTTGCCTATTTCAGTATTTCGAAGAAAAGGAATATCAAACAGAGTCCAAACGGAATGAAACCTTCGGGAGCGTGATTTTTGGAACGAAGAGGATCCAGAGGGCTTGGAGTGCAAGTCAAGAAGCAGCCAAGGCGGCCACGAGATAGGAGGGCGCCCCCCTGTAGGGCGCGTCCCCTTGTCTCATGGGCCCCTCGGGTGGCCACCGACGTACTTCTTCCTCCTATATATACCTACGTACCCCGCAAACATCTGAGAGGCAGATGAAACACAATTTCCACCACCGTAACCTTCTGTATCCGTGAGATCCCATCTTGGAGCCTTCGCCGGCACTCTGCCGGAGGGGGAATCGACCACTCAGGGCTTCTACATCAACATCCTTGCCCCTCCGATGAGTTGTGAGTAGTTTACTATAGACCTTCGGCTCCATAGTTATTAGCTAGATGGCTTCTTCTCCCTTTTTGGATCTCAATACAATGTTCTCCCCCTCTCTCGTGGAGATCTATTTGATGTAAACTCTTTTTGCGGTGTGTTTGTCGAGATCCAATGAATTGTGGGTTTATGATCAACTTTATCTATGAATAATATTTGAATCTTGTCTGAATTCTTTTATGTATGATTGAGTTATCTTTGCAAGTCTCTTCGAATTATCAGTTTGGTTTGGCCTACTAGATTGATCTTTCTTGCCATGGGAGAAGTGCTTAGCTTTGGGTTCAATCTTGCGGTCGAGGATAGTAGTAGATGCAGGCAGGAGTCGGTCTACTTTTTATGGACGTGATGCCTATATACATGATCATGCCTAGATAATCTCATAATTATTCACTTTTCTATCAATTGCTCGACAGTAATTTGTTCACCCACTGTAATACTTATGCTATCTTGAGAGAAGCCTCTAGTGAAACATATGGCCCCCGGGTCTATCTCCTATCATATTTGCTTCCAATCTACTTTTATTTTGCATCTTTACTTTTTGCATCTATGTTATAAAATACCAAAAATATATTTATCTTATCTTACTATCTTTATTAGATCTCACTTTTGCAAGTGGCCATGAAGGGATTGACAACCCCTTAATCGCGTTGGTTGCGAGTTCTCAGTTTGTTTGTGTAGGTGCGTGGGACTTTTGAGGAGCCTCCTACTGGATTGATACCTTGGTTCTCAAAAACTGAGGGAAATACTTACGCTACTATTGCTACATCACCCTCTCCTCTTCGAGGAGAACCAATGCAAGCTCAAGACGTAGCATCCGTGCAGGGTGCTCTGGATTCCCGAGGGCCATTGTGAGCTCGTCCTTCTCTCTGTCTGGAACAAACGTCCCTTGTTGTGCTTTCTCGATATACTCCTCAAGCCTCGTGACGGGTATTTGCAGTTGCTCTTCCATCCAAACGCACTTCCCTGATGCAGGGTCCAAGGTTCCGCCAACCCCGAAGAACCAAGTCCGGCAACGGTCTGGCCAGTTCATTGTCTCTGGTTCGACCCCTTTAGCAATCATGTCATTCTCAGCCTTGTCCCACAAAGGTTGGGCTTTGAGGTAGCCACCTGACCCCGTGCGATGGTGATGCTTCTTCTTTGAAGCATTTTTCTTATTTGTCGCTGACATCTTCTTACTCTTTTTCGATGTCTTGTGGGCCACAAATGCGGGCCAGTGATCTCTGATCTTCTCATACTTTTCGGTGAATTCTGGTGTCTTTTCTTCGTTGACAAACTCTGTTTTCAGCTCATTCTTCCACCTCCTTAAGAGCACGAGACTTGATCAATTGCTCTTTAACTGGCTTCTCCGGATCCTCCTCAGGCGGTAGGGTGAAATTTTCCTTAAGCGTTGTCCAAAGATCATCTTTCTACATATCGGAGATATAAGACACCTCATGGTCTTCATTCTTAGGCTTTAACCATTGGTGGATACTGATCGGGATCTTGTCCCTAACAAGAACCCCGCACTGAGCACGAAATGCATCCCTTGTCCGGATGGGTTCAATCGGCTTGCCATCATGCGCGATTTCTGTGATATCAAACCTTTAATCTGAGCGCAACTTTTTCTTCGGGCCTCGATTCTTTACCGAAGTTGTGCTCGATCCAGAGGGCTAGAGAAAAGAAGAAAGACGAGAGTTAATTAATATGTGTACATACCAAAACAATGAATGCATCAATTAGCTAGTTAGCACGGGCTTAACTAATATATATACCTGCCCGGACTTGGTTCGGTCATCGGAGCCATCATCATAGTCTCCTTCTTGTACTGGCGTTGGGTCACCGGAGCCATCATAATCATAGCCTTCTTCTTGTGCCGGCATTAATGGGTCACCGGAGCCATCATAATCATAGTCTTCTTCTTCACCCTGAACTTCCAGACCATCGGTGTCGTTGAGAAATGACAAGACAGCATCACTTCCTTTTGCGATTATGTCCCCCAACATCGCTTCTGTTGCTTCGTCTCGGGGGTTCTCTATAGTTTCTACAAATATTTATAACATGGCAATTATTATTCAAACATGACAGATGGATATATTAGTGGCAAACATAGAACTAGCTAGCTAATCACAATAAGGAATAATATTAATTAGTGGTCTCGACGCTGCTTCTCTAGGGTTTGGGGTGGCCTCGGCAACGCATCAAGGGTTTGGGGTGGCCTCGACAACGCTTCAAGGGTTTGGGGTGGCCTCGACGACAACGCTCTTTTAACTTCGTAAATTTGGGTGGCCTAGAGAGAGTTTGTCGGGTAGGGGCACGGCGGGAGGGGGTAGGAGACCGACATCGTTTTTTTCTAGGGTTTGGGTGTCCTTAAGAGTTCTGGTCGAGCGAGAGGGCCGGGGGGTGGTCCCAAGTTATCATGGTCCAGAGGGGGTATATGGGTATATATATCGACCGCCCCTCATGTCGAAGTTATCGGGGAGGGGGTTATTTCGACAACGACATACCAATAAAAAATAAGAAGTCGAAGAAGAAATAAAAAGAGGAGAAGAAGAAAAGAATAGAGGAGAAGATCGAAGAAAATATTTTCTATTTTTTCTTCTTCTCCTCTATTCCTTTCTTCTTCTCCTCTTCTTTTTCTTCTTTTTTCCTCTTCTTATTTATTTCTCCTCTTCTTCCTCTCCTATTCTTCTTCTTTCTTCCTCTTCTTATTTTCCTTTTTCCTCTCCTTCTTTTTCTTCTTCTTCCTTATCTTCCTAGCTAGATATATAATACTTTGCTAAAAATGTAAATTTTGCATATATAAAACTTTTTCTTCTTCTTCCTTCTTCCTTCTCTTCCTTCTTTTCCTAAATATATAAAACTTTTCTAAAAATGAAACTAACCTAAAATGTACTAAATCAGAGAACATATATAGATAAAACTAACCTAAAATGTACCCAAATGTACTAAAAATCTAACTTTTATATGCACAGAGAACATCCATACATATATACATTTTTATAAAAATGCAAAAAACAAATCATCATATATATGAACAAAAAATCTAAAAAAAGACATATAATCAGATATACACACATACATATACTCACACATATACATATAATCTAGAAAAAAACATCATATATATGTGAAAAAACAGAGGAGAGGACAGGGGGGCAGCACCGGCCTGACCAAGGAGAGGTGCGGCGTGGTCGGGGCAGGGGCAGAGGCACGGCAGCGGCGGCGGTGTAGAGGGCGGCGACGGCGGGTGGTTAGGGTAGGGGCGATGTCAGGGTGGTCAGGGCAGGGGCGATGGTGTCGACGGGGCAGAGGGCGGCGACGGCG
>NC_041386.1:724419602-724425322 GCF_002162155.2 Triticum dicoccoides
TCGATGGGGTGGGTCGGGGGCGCGGCAAAGAGACGGCGAGGGCGCGCGGGCGTGGTCGGGGGGCAGGGGCGACGGCAGCGTGGTCGGGCGGGGCAACGGCGGCGTGGTCGGGGGCGCGGCAGAGGCACGGCGAGCTCGGGCAGCCTGGCGACGGCGTCGGAGGGATCGAAGAACTGACAAAATTTTCACAAGTGCTGGCTTATATAACAAAGCCATTGGTACCGGTTGGTGGCACCAATCGGTACCAATGCCCCCTTTAGTCCAAGTTGGTGTCACCAACCGGGACCAAAGGTCTCTTTTTAGGAGCCCAAAGGGCGGGAAGCAGATGCCTTTGGTCCCGGTTTGTGGCACCAACCGGGACTAAATGGTGGCATTGGTACTAGTTGGTGGCACCAACCGGTACAAGTGCCACCCTTTAGTCCCGGTTGGTTCTACCAACCGGGACAAAAGGCCTTGCACAGCGGCGTGGTGGTGGGAGTTTAGTCCCACCTCGCTAGTTGAGAACGCTCGACACCTCTTTATAAGCTCGGTTTCCTCTTCCCTTTTGAACTCCTCTGAATTGCAGGCCTATGGGCCAAATCGAACACTGCTATGCATGTGGGCCTACTGGGCCTTCTACGGGCCTGAATCCTGGCCCATGGATGGGTTTCTAGTCGTATTCAGGCTGTGGTGACCCAGTAGGTGACAATTTTTTATTTTTTCCCAGTTTTTTGTTTTCTTTTTTCTTTATTTATTTTGTTTTGTTTCTACTTACAACAAAATACTTATTTTTTTTATATTTTTTTTGTTTCTAGTTACTTATTTATTTTATTTTATGATAATTCTTTTTGCTATTAAAGTTTCTAACAAAAAAAGTTCTATGAAAATTCTTTTTGCTTTTAATGATTTTTAACAGAAAATGCTATGATAGTTTTAGTTGCATCAATTTTATAAAATTTTAGTTTCAATAATACTAGAGGTTGCTTATAATGTTTTAAACAGAAAATACTTTGATAATTTTAGTTTCATAAATTTTATTTATGTTATTAAAGTTTATTTTATTTTGTTTCTACTTATATATTTTATTAAAGTTTATATTATTTTGTTTCAAATAACTTATGTATTTTATGTTATGATAATTTGTGTACAAAACGGAGAATCTGTTTCGAAGTATCAGGGTTTCAAACGGAAAATCGTCTGTTACAAAGGGATTTCATTTTTTTGAACTTATTTGAACTCCATAGTTTTCTGTGTTCAAAATGCACCATTCAAAGACACATCACCAATTTTCAACCCTTTCTGACTTCATTTGTTATTTTTCATGCATTTACTGATTATTTTGAGCTATAAGACCATGAAATTGAAAAGCATTTGAAATGAACTCTGAAAAGGTTCCAAATTGGCATGGTATCATCATTTCAACCATATAGCATGTGCAAGAAAGTACAGAGTGTTACGGCAAAAACTGGATGCACTTCGTGTACCAAACGGACAATCTCTTTCGAAGTATCAGGGTGTCATACGGAAACTCGTCTGTTACAAGGGATTTCATTTTTTTGAACCTATTTGAACTCCATAGTTTTTCTGTGTTCAAAATGCACCATTCAAAGCCACATCATCAATTTACAACCCTTTCTGACTTCATTTGTTATTTTTCATGCATTTACTGATTATTTTGAGCTATAAGACCATGAAATTGAAAAGCATTTGAAATGAACTCTGAAAAGGTTCCAAGTTGGCATGGTATCATCATTTCACCCACATAGCATGTGCAAGAAAGTACAGAGGGTTACGCCAAAAACTGGATGCACTTCGTGTACAAGTACAAAACGGACAATCTCTTTCGAAGTATCAGGGTGTCATACGGAAACTCGTCTGTTAGAAAGGGATTTCATTTTTTTAACTTATTTGAACTCCATTGTTTTTTTGTGTTGAAAATGCACCATTCAAAGCGACATCATCAATTTACAACCCTTTCTGACTTCATTTGTTATTTTTCATGCATTTAATGAATATTTTGAGCTATAAGACCATGAAATTGAAAAGCATTTGAAATGAACTCTGGAAAGGTTCCAAGTTGGCATGGTATCATAATATCACCCACATAGCATGTGCAAGAAAGTACAGAGGGTTGCGGCAAAAACTGGATGCACTTCGTGTACAAAACAGACAATCTTTTTCGAAGTATCAGGGTTTCATACGGAAACTCGTCTGTTACCAAGGGATTTCACCCACATAGCATGTGCAACATATAGATCTCCGGAGCATCTAATTAAACCATACATTGAAATTATGTAAAACATTTAAATGCAGAAATAAATGTGATCATAATCACAACCAAGGTAACAACTGATCACACTGCATAATGATACCAGGCCTCGGTATGAATGGCATATTTTCTAATCTTTCTAATCTTCAACCGCATTGCATCCATCTTGATCTTGTGATCATCGACGACATCCACAACATGCAACTCCAATATCATCTTCTTCTCCTCAATTTTTCTTATTTGTTCCTTCAAGTAATTGTTTTCTTCTTCAACTAAATTTAACTTGACGACAATAGGGTCGGTTGGAATTTCCGGTTCAACCACCTCCAAGATAAATAAAATCTATGTCACGTTGGGCGGCATAATTGTCATAAACAATAAATGGACCAAATAGTTATCAAAAGATAATATATACCACATCCGAATCATAGAGAGGACGAGGGCCGACGGGGGCGGATACCAAAACCATCGCACTATATAATAACAGGAAATAATAAAAGTAAGAAAATTATACAAGTATCTATCTGAAGTAAGAATATTTTTTCAGAAAGAAGATGACAACAAGAGGCTCACCACGGTGGTGCCGGCGACGAGATCGGCGCGGGCGATCGACGGCGGTGAAGACGGGGACAGGACGTGATGGACCACTAAACCTGGACAAATCTCGGGGAAAATGGAGCTCGGAGGTCGAGTTTAGAGAGGAGAATGATTAACTAGCGTGGCTCAGACATTTCATCGAACACCTCATGTGCATAGGATGTGAGCTAGAGCACCCAAATGCCCTCCCCTCGCCGGCTAGAAAAAACAGAGCACTGTGGAGTGCTCTACTGTGGCGACGGGGCATATATAGGCAACTCATTTGTCCCGGTTTGTGATACAAACCGGAACTAAAGCTTAGCATTTCGTCTCGGTTCAAGCCACGAACCGGGACCAATGGTTGTGGGCCAGGAGCGAGGAACATTGGTCCCGGTTCGTGCCAGGAACCGGGACAAATGGGTCCATACGAACCGGGACCAATGCCCGCGAGGCCCCGGCCGGCCCCCTGGGCTCACGAACCAGGACGAATGCCCCCATGGGTCCCGGTTCTTGACTGAACCGGGACTAATGGGCTGGCCAGGCCCGAATGAAAGCCATGTTTTCTACTAGTGCATTATCGCCCTTGCTGTGCGCGTGCTACCGTGTTAGTTTACGTAACAATATGCTATTATAATAAACTAGTCGTCAACCCGTGCGCCTGCACGGGCTAGGATCTACTCAATTTCAGCATTATGGTGTAATTTAAAAACATGTATTCTTAGTGCTTTAGAGCATATATGAATGTATTGTTATCCAAAAGGGGGGAACCTCTTCCTCAATCGTACTTTTTGTATGAGTATATTCTCTCTGACATCATCCAACGCAGATGTTAATATTTATATAAATAATTAACAAACTTGAATAGAAAAGCATACTTTCACGAAATTCAGAAACATGGTCAATATTCCTATTCCAACATCCTATATACAATGTTATGGGCTTAAAGCATTTTCTTTACAGTGCATTAATTTTCTAGAAAAAAATATGCATGGGCATTAACAATTTCCGTGGAGAGATTTATGCGACATAGATCGTTTTTCCTATCCCAATAACTAAAGAAATAACGAATATAAAACATCCATATATAACAAAAATTCTTTAACCAAAAATTCATTGGCATGAACATGCCTATGAATTTAGCACGTGTAATTTGCGCATGTCTATAGACTTACATCTACAACAAAATCATGCCTTGGAAAAAAAATCAGATTTGTAACTGATTATTATATTTAACGGGTAAACATAGTGCCTTATTGTTGTAATAAAATGTAAGAAAATGCACCGACATGACATTCTAGCACTATGAATGGAAATGTATAACATCAATGAACTAATCCTTAAAAAGAATATAATGATGTTTTTAGTGCTCAAAGCCTCAAAGGAAACAAATGGAACCTACCTACGGAGACATAGTTTTGATTTTTGGATACTTAACTTTTTTGCCCCAAGCCGAGAAGGCTGAATTTCGAGCCATTTCAAAATTTCGGCTGAAAGTTGTCCAAAATCTATTTTTTAGGCCGAAAGCCGAAATCCATTTTTTGGCCAAAAATCAAAATGAGACACATACCATGCACTGTTTAGTTGTGATGGAACCATCGATGAAATAATAAGATGTGTCGTCCATTGCATTATGCACGTAGAGGCGACTTCCACGCTAGCGCCTTCCTATACTCCCGGTTGACATTTATTTTCCAAATTGCTGCATGGACTCTCCTTTTTTAACATGAGGCATGAGGTCTTTCTTATTGTACGTGCATGGATTTTGTTTTTCTAGCTTTGTGGAATGTGGATTCTTTTTTAACGTGCGGCCTAACTTCTTATGTGCACATTTCTTTGTTTCCCTTTTCAAGTAGAAATGCCATGTTATTTTTATTATTTCATAAGATGTACATGGGCTGTTGGGGAATCTTTTTTGTATGCATGACCTTAATCCTATTTGTTTACGTAGTTCCTAGAAAAAAAATCATGTACGTGGTGCAAGACTCTCCTTTTTTAGCGTAAGGCTTGATGTCTCTCTTTTTTATACGGGCATGTATTTTGTTTTGGTCGGATTGTGGAAACTGGACACCTCTTAACGTGGGGTCTAACTTTTTATTTCTAAGTCGTTGTTTCCCTATTCAAGGAAAGAAGTCATGTTTTTTTTTATAGCTTGGGCGTGGGACTTGGGGACTTCTTTTTCTATACGTGGCCTTAATCCTATTTGTGTATATCGTGTCTCCTTCCCTGAATGAGTAGCATTTTCTAATAGATCTTGACCATTAAATTTTAAATCTAACGGCTAAATTAATAGTGCTGATGTGGATTATTGTGGATGCTCGTACGGTGCCTCCAATTAGTAAATATAAGATTTGAGGGCATGAGCCATTAGCCTTTTTTGATGATGTGGAGGAAATCTAAAATTACCAAAGCCAAGCTTGGCTGCTAAATTCCAATTGAACTCTGCTACCATAATCAACTATTGATAAGTTAAACCAACAAAACACAAGAAACAGTGCCGATCTTTGACACAAATCAAAGTTGGGGAGGCGAATTTGAACTACCTTCGTTAAAGGATTTCACTAAATAGAAGCAAGAGTGGAAGGAATAGATGAAGAAAAGAAACAGTGCCGATCTTTGGCACAATTCAAAGTTGGGGAGGCGAATTTGAACTACCTTTGTTAAAGGATTTTGCTAAATAAAAGAAGGGCGGAAGGAATAGATGAAGACAGAAAGCATCAGGGGAATGGCCTTGCCTTGAGCTTTGTGGTGGGATTTCTTGATGGGTGGGTCCTTTTAGTAAGTACCTTGGGGGGAATGGCCTTGGTTGGTAAGAAGGAAGTGCCCTTTACAACACGTTTAGCACCAGCTTAACACACGTGGCCAGCAGCACATGTAACTCTCTCTCTCTCTCTCTCTC
>NC_041386.1:724425581-724427400 GCF_002162155.2 Triticum dicoccoides
AGGAACATAAGTGTCACTGCGAAGTGCGCACTGTCCTTCTAATTCTTATGAAGGTAAATCAATCAATAGCTACATGCTTACAAACTTGTTGAAAAAACGTAGATTTATTCTTTTCAAAAGATCTACGTCTGTCCTTGAAAATGTGGTGCAACATTAAAGTTATTTTGCCTATCAGCTAGAGTTGTGTACATGAAAAATGAAAGTCCTGCCACTGTTTGAAGAAGAGAATGTACATCATAGACATTCATCGTCCACCTCATTGGATTTGATACAATGGTCAGGCCGAGTTTGGGGCTATATTGCTTCCTTCGCAAACATGAGCCCAGATCTGCTTGGAACATGTAAACGGTAGCATTACTCATACTTAAATGTATTGATCAAATCATTTTTCAAATACAAAAGTACATTATTATACATATGTTTCAATTTTAGATATTTGGGATTTAGGGCCGAGGTTGAGGCTATACTGGCCATGCCCATGTATATTCCCATCAACAGAAGAAACTCAAACAAAATGTCAACCACCACTGGTGGAAAAACAGGCTTCCGTCCAGCCCCATAAGTCGCGAAGCTGTAGGAACCGCGACTAATGGGACCTTTAGTCGCGGTTCTGGAGGTGAACCGCGACCAAAGGCCTGGGCCCAGGGCGCTCGGTGGCCAGCTGGCGCACGTGAGGGTCTTTAGTCGCGGTTGGCCAGGACAACCGCGACTAAAGGCCTTCGGGCACCTTTAGTCACGGTTTGCCAGGCCAACCGCAACTAAAGCCCCTCCCCTATATATACCCATCCAGCAGCCAACACGTAGCCATTTGGAGCCATTCTTTTCACAAGTGGGTGTAGGTTTGCTTTTGGTTCCTCTTATGCACATAAGGTGTTTGATGAAATGCCCCAAGAGCATGAAACAAACATGACATGAAGTGTTGGAGCCACACTCCTCGATCGCGGTTAGCAACTTGATGAACCTTTGATGTGTCATTGATAAAATATGCATGTGTGCAGTTCATTGTTTAATTTATATTGTTTGTAGCTAGTTAGTTTAACAAATGATACGGCACAATCGTAAGCAAGCAGGGACACAAGGGAAGAAATGATGTGTAATAATTTATTGTACCAAACTTTGTTGAATGGATCATTTGAATTATATTACCCGTGATGTAGTACATGACGCTCTGCAGAGTCCGGCCGTACCACCATAGCCGACGACCGGCCTCTGGTATATTATTTTGAATTGAATTAGTTTTATTTTTCTGAATTTTTTGATATATTATTTGTATTTTTAACATTTTGAATTGAATTAGTTTTATTTTTCTGAATTTTTTGATATATTATTTGTATTTTTAACATTTTGAATTGAATTAGTTTTATTTTTCTTAATTTTTGATATATTATTTGTATTTTTAGAATTTTGAATTGAATTAGTTTTATTTTTCTGAATTTTTTGATATATTATTTGTATTTTTAGAATTTTGAATTGAATTAGTTTTATTTTTCTGAATTTTTTGATATATTATTTGTATTTTTAACATTTTGAATTGAATTAGTTTTATTTTTCTGAATTTTTTGATATATTATTTGTATTTTTAAGATTTTGAAAAAGAAAAAGTATTTGGAAAATACCTTTAGTCGCGGTTGGCCTGCCCAACCGCGACTAAAGGTGGTTGCGCGCGGGAACGAAAAACCCGCCAAAAAAGTCCTTTAGTCGCGGGTCGCCTCCCCAACCGCGACTAAAGGTTACCCTTTAGTCGCGGGTCGCCTCCCCAACCGCGACTAAAGGCCCTTTAGTCGCGGGTCGCCTCCCCAACCGCGACTAAAGGGGGGGG
>NC_041386.1:724428824-724434319 GCF_002162155.2 Triticum dicoccoides
GAGAGCAGAGAGAGAGAGAGCAGAGAGCAGAGAGAGAGAGAGAGAGAGAGAGAGCAGAGAGAGAAAGAGAGAGAATTTTTTAACTAGTTAATTAACAAAAAAACGGTAAAATTTGATAATTAACAAAAACGGTAAATAACTTAGTTTAACAAAAACGGTAAATAACTTAAAACTTGATAATTAACAAAAAAACCCGTAAAATTTGATAATTAACAAAAAAACGTATATACGGAGAGGGGCGGCGATGCGCGCGGTGTTTTTTTAGGGATCGAGAGGGGACGGCGAGGGTTATAAATGTGTTGTCCTCGCCTCCCCTCTCCGTGACGCCGTCGTCTGCCGCCCCGTCTCACGCTCTACCGCGACACCCTCTCCCACCCCTTCCTCGCCCCCTCCTTTTGCCACCGCCCTTTCGCCACCGCCACCGCCACCGCCCCCCTTCTTCACTTAATTAATTTGTTTTTACTACATGTTTTCAGGACTGACATAATGCCGGACGATAGAGCTGACCCGATTATGGACAACTATGATCCGGACGGTGAAGCACATATGTTCGGCATCATAAACGGCGATATTCTATATGTGCCGACCGGAGAAGAAGAAGATGATATCTCTTCTTATCTGAACCTTGACGGTGAAGATGAAGGGCGCCGTCAGCAAGATGATGCCGAACAAACGTCGATAAACGACGATCTTCAAATGGAAGTAGCAACCACCTCCGGCGCCGAGGTATATATATACATTGAGCCTCTGGTGATACAAACTAACTGATTTGAATAAATATGTGTGTACTAACGCGCGCGACTCTTTCTTATTTTAGCCCTCGGCCGGATCGTCGAAACAATCGAGTACGTCGTCAAAGCGTGGCGCAACCAAGACGATGAAACAAGGAGAAACATGCACCATCGAGGTTGTCGACAGTGCAACCGGCAGGCCGCTGGAGCTCCGCAAGAACGCCACCAAGTTTGTCAGCCAATGCGGAGCCATTGTTAGAGACAACGTCTCGATCACCGTCCAGGAGTGGAATGAGCCAAAGAAGGCACGAATTGATGGTTTCACTTTTGTCGATAAGAGAACAAAAAAAGATTGCTTCAAGAAGCTTATGGAACATTTCATTCTACCTCCGGAATACAACAAATTCGATGAGGAGGGTAACAAGATTGAGGAAAACAAAGAGAGGAGGAGGCTAGTCAAACAGTTCGCTCTTCATAAGATGGCCGACGCATTCCGGAAATTCAAGCAAAATCTAGCCCATGACTTTGTCAAGCAGAACAAGACTCCGGATTTCAAAGGACAATATGAGAAACTGAAACATGATTGGCCAGAATTTGTGAAGCAAAAGAAATCGGAGCAGTTCATTCAAATATCGAAAAAAAATAAGGAAAATGCGGCTAAGAAGGAGTACAATCATGTTATGGGGCCAGGAGGGTATCGCATTTGGGTGCCTAGGTTGGAGAAGATGGAGAACGAGCTGGGGGCGCGAGGAATCCGTCCAGGTACGGAGGGATGGGACCCAAGGGCCAAAAGCTGGTGGTACGGGCATGGGGGAACGCTGAACCCGGAGACAGGGGAGTGTGTTTACCGGGGAAAATTAATTAAACCCACCCAAGCCCTTATTAACGCAATGAGGGATGCTCAACAGGGGAAGATCAAGTTCAACAGAGAGAACGACGCGCTGACAAAAGCCCTCGGGAATCCTGAACACGGAGGACGTGTACGAGGCATGGGGCACATTCCGTGGAAAATAGGGTTCCCCCAGAACGATGACCCGTACGGTTACAGAAGCCGTAAGAGAAAGATGGATCGGGAAGCAGATGTTGTGGCGCGGTTGGCATCGGAAATGGATGTGATGAAGAAAACCATGAGTGTACTAGTAGCCGAAAGAGATGCAGCTCGGGTGCAGCATGAAGATCATCCAGCGGATCTCGGAAGCCAGCAGCGGAGAAGCAGCGTGGCTTCCACGGAGGCCCCACCGGCTGGTGCAGATGCACCGACGATCGAAATTACTGCACCGGAGCCTCTGGTGGTCGAAATTACTGCACCGGAGCCTCTGGTGGTTGAAATTACTGCACCGGAGCCTCCTCGCTACCCCGTGGACGATATAAAGGAGATGAAAGAATGTCATCTGTATTATCCTATCGGGAACATGTCCATGAAGGTAGCCATCGGCAGTGCTTTACCATGTTTACCTGGAGCACTCCACCACAACAACCCCATTCAAGATGGCTATGCTCGTGTCACGGTGGAGGACATAGTCCAAGGGTTTGAGGACCTGGAGATTGACATTGCTACACCTGAAGGGGAGAAAAGACTTGGAGATGTCAAGCGCCATTTCATTCTATGGCAAAAGAAGTTTATCAAGTTTCCAGGCGAGGCGCCAAGGACAACAAGTCCACCCCCCTACGGTGGTGGTGGTGGCGGTGGCGGTGGTGGTGGTGGTGGTGGTGGTGGCGGTTCACCTACACCTCCGTCACGTCAGCCGACGCCGCCCCCCAGTCCACAACGTCCGGCGGGTGATCAGCCGCCACCCCCCAGTCCTCGTCCGGCGGGTGATCAGACGCCGCCCCCCAATCCACCTCCGGCAAAGAAGCAGAAGCAGTCCTGGATTATTAACCCAGACCCTTATGTACCTAAGACCACAAAGGTACCGGAGCCATCACTGAAGCCTCTCCCCACAAGGCCTTGGGAACGTAGTGCCGAGGAAGTCGACGCGGCCGCGGCTGCTGATTTGGAGAAATGGAAGGCGGACTGCAAGAAGAAAAGAGAGCCCGAGCCCAAGCCAGTATTTTCTGATGAGCAAAAGAAGTGGGCTAAGTCATTTTTGAGCACACCGTCCCAAGCCGCGAAGAATCTGCCTAACGACTATGCACGTGAACTTCGCAGGCAGGCACTCATGTTCAAGGAGAACAAAGAGCGGGAGAAGGCCGAAAGTAAAAAAAGCGGGAAACAAGTTGCCCAGCTCGGGGAACAAAGTAAACAATCGATTGCCCCGCTTATAGTGGAAGCCTTCTGTCCGGATGCCCCCAAGATCATACAAGCTGCGGCAGCACAGGGATTGACTGTAACGAGTGCCAGAGAACAAGCGGCCAACTTAGGTATTACTCTTCGTGAACTGTTAGGCCTTGATGAGGCGCCAGTGAAGGAGGTAGTAATTACATATGTCAAGAATGGGCCTCTCGTCGAGCCTGCGCAGGAAAAGGATCTACCTCCACAAATGAAAGGTCTGCTGAAATGGTACAAGGGTTACATAAAAAATAAAAACGCCAAAGAATATATTTATGCGGAAGTTAGACATGAGCATCACTTCAAACATTACTATGTACAAATTGAACTGAGTGAATTGTTCCAGCTTTTCAATCTGCGCGAGCTCGATAAATCTATCATCAGTTGCTACATTCTGTAAGTGATTTATTAATTTCTACCCCATCTCGTTCATATTGCCTGCACTATATATATGTCCTAACTATATTGTTGTGTCCGCTATTATACATGCAGAATGAAGATTAAGGAATGCAGAGTAAGGAACATCCATGATGTTGGGTTCATTGACCCACACATCGTTAATGGACATGTGTTGGAGCGTCACCCCGCCGACGTGGAGGCAGACCTGTGGCAGTTTCTTACAAAGCAGGAACTCAAAAGTGATATTCTATTTCCTTACCATTTTGAGTGAGTGTTTCTGTCTTGAGCACATTCTCTTTTGTTTACTCCATGCATGGTATGTGGCCGGCTAATCGATGAGTTATGCATGACGTACTGTGCATGTATCGTGTCCGTAGGTTCCACTGGATTCTGCTAGTAATTAAAGTTAACACCTCAGAATGTCTCATCCACGACTCTGTGAATATGGATCCAAAGCTTTGGGGCGGCATGAGAAGAATGCTGCAGAAGTAATTATTTTCATTCATTTGCGCTCTATATCGATCGGCCTATTTCGTTCATTTCCTAATATCAAGTAACTAATTAATAACTCTCTTGTTCATTTAATTTTCTTTGCCTCGTAGGGTTTGGAGACGGTTCGTAGATACAAAGGTCGGTGAATTCAAAAAAGAGCTAGAATTCAAAATGTTAAAGGCTAAGAATGCTGGGGATATTCAGCCACCGGAGACCAATCTATGTGGATACTATGTCTGTGAGATGATCCGGAGATACACCTCTGAGCGGGTTCCGAGTGATACCAATGCTCAGAGGAATAACCTCCGGTGGATGCTTAGTCCAGAAGCTCGCTTCCGACCACTTCAAGAGGAACTAGCTGGATGGTTCAGCAGGGAAGTCCTCCATCCTAAAGGAGAACACTATTACGAGGATGTAGAACTTTATATGCATTAAATCATGTATGGAAACTTGTTCAAAATTGTATATGGTCATCCGATGATATTGAATATATATTGTATATTCCTCTTGAATTCTTTTTGGTTCTAATTTCAAATTTATTTGAAATTGTACATTCATATGCATGTATGTAGTACCGTAGAATATATGAAACTCCTTCAAAATTAAAATAAAGCACAAAAGAAATAAAACAATACAAATTAAACAGAAAACAGGTTTAGGGGGGGGGGGGCTAAAACCCTAAACCTGTGGCGGCCTTTAGTCGCGGTTGGCCAGAAGAACCGCGACTAAAGGTCCTCCGCCCCGACGGCCGCCTGGCGCCCACGTGGACGGGCCGTTAGTCGCGGTTCTTAAGCAGCCGCGACTAAAGGTGGGGGGCTTTAGTCGCGCTTATTTGGTCGCGGTTGCGCAACCGCGACTAATGGCAGTTGCGAACCGCGACCAAAGGCCTTTTTTCCACCAGTGCACAAAATGAAAAATGACAAATTTATATCGGATATTATGTAATGTGGTTGCCTGACTAGTTGATGGAGCATTAGAGATTAGAAATTGGAGTGTTTCGTTTATCATGAGAATGTTCTTAGCATAAAGCCATGGCCTCTTTAACTGATGCCACTGCTAGGGGTACCTAGTATCCGGATAAAGTTTCAGATGCTAGGTGGCCAAGGTCAAGAATACCTCTTAATTTCTTACTTCCAAATGTCTATGAGGTTATTAATGTTTGCATTCATTTGAACTAAAGGAGCAACTTGCAAGTGAATCAATGTGACGGTACATATTTAATTATAGAATGTTTTGTTCACGATGCGCGTGAGGCACGGGAGGGAGGGTATAACTAGGACTTGCATCAAGGAAAGCAATATTTGGGATACAAAAGGAGATAACATTGAGAAGACGACATGTATGATGCAACTATATTGGGACTCCGTGCTTTTGAACGAGGTTGTAACATGTCGACCATTTGTAAAATACTTGAGGTGGGACTTTTTTTTACCGTAATGGGTAGTTTAAGTGCCAAGGTGGGTGGCTAGTTAGAACTAATCTGATCCGTGACCCTACCCTCAAGGCCAACCGCCTTCCTTGATAATTAGAACTGTCCTGAACCTCGACCCTAGCCCAAGCTCAACCACCTCATATAGCTTATTTTATATGTAGGTGGGTGCCTG
>NC_041386.1:724434524-724455028 GCF_002162155.2 Triticum dicoccoides
TCTTCGAAAGGCATTTATGTACTAGTGAGCCATGTTAGGTAAATACGCCCTATGCCACCTAGTCCACATGCTGTCGCAACTCCATGCCCCATCAACTAAGATACTAAGCTCCCTAGATTTCTAATCTCGGTGCGTCGGGAGCTGTGGGGGATGCAATGGGCCTCGACTGTAAGGGTGTGTCTCGCTGGGCCGACAATTTTTTGGTTTTCTTTTGAGAAGGTATTGGCAGGGTTTTTCCCAGTGTTTCGAATTTTTATTTTGGTTTTTTCTTTCCCTTTTTTATTTTATTTTTTCACATTTTAATTTATTAATACTCGTGAACATTTAATAAAACTATGACATTTTTAGAACTCACGAACATTCTTTTGAGTTCGTGAATATTTAAACTTCACAAAATAAATAAATTAAGTTACAATTTTCTAATTTGTAATATTTTTTTAAATCCATTCATATTGTTGGAAATTCACAAATATTTCTAAATTTCAAAAATATTGTTCAATAATGTGTTTTCTAAAATAGCAACTTTTTTTAAAATCCAAGCTTTTTTTAAATACATGAAATTATCTTGATTTAATAAACTACTATAAAAATAAAATATGTCAGTCTTTTTTTAACTGGCAATGGAGGGAGTGAATAAAACTAAGCGAGCGAGAGCTTAATGGGCAGGCACATGTGAGTGTTAGCAGCAATTTCACGGTTCCTACGTGGAATGGTAGCTTTGAACAGACTAACACAACCACCAACGGTTGACACCACAAGCCGCACCTTACAACTTCGCTCTCCTATCAGAATAAATATCATTGGCAACAACAACTCAATAAGATATATGAATGGAAAAACTACCTTGAAAATATAAATATAACCCAACACAAGATAGAGAAAACCAAAACGAAAGAGCCGACCACAATAATGTGCTACAGAAATCATGGCATGCAGAAGCGCGTGTTAGCCTCTAATACAAATCAAAGGTCTATATCAACACGGCCATGCAGAAAGAATATGATCTTTGATAAGTTGAAAATTTCATCTTCATTGCAGGTTATACTCTGGCATAGTCGTTGACTCTGTGCTTGATCTGTGTGTAAGTTGAAAGGTCAAAAGTAATTGCGAGACACTGAACAATCTAAACTTATACATTATGGAAAAATATATGAAAAAACTGGTTATCAAGAAGAAAAAACTCGGTCAATGTATCCCACTACTCTTGAACCAGCATTCTTTCAGCTCCTCCACACACGAGCGACTCATCTAGGATTTCCCCGCCTCACGTCGGTGCCATCGATGATCTGTCTCGTCTCCTGTGGCTTAGGGCCATGGAGGCGTAGTGGATCCTAGCCCTTGCCCGTGGAAGGGCTCCTGCTTCAGTTTTAGGTGTTGTTTCGTGCCTTTTTTAGGGTTTGTGCCTTGTTCGGGAAGACGAGACGGCGTTCTCCCACTTTGGTGATGCGTCTAACACAAGTGTATGGAGGTTTGTCTCCGGCGGATCCCACTGAATCTGGGCGGCATTTAGCTTCAGTGGATCCACTTGGATCATTTCTTCGTTTCCTGTGTTTGTGTGTCTTTAGGTCGGATCGTTTGTTGTTGTTCTGGAGCGCTGATCCTTTTGGGCCTGAGCACGATGATTTTTTGACTATTTACTACAATAATGTTTGCCCGAGTTCAGTGTTTGTAATCGTCGCTACGTGGTCTACGAGCATGGAATTGGGACGTTTTTTTTAGATTCCCTTGTGGAGGATATCTGTACTTGGGAGTTGGGACGGTGGTTACATAGATTGTTTTCTGACATATAAAAGCTCGCTCAGGCCCAAACAAACACGACCCAGCGAAGCCCACCCAGAACACAAAAGTTGCCTCACTCAACTCTCACTCCCAAACCGAAGCCCAAGCCCTGACCGAACCCACCCAACCAAAGCCGCGAGCAAACCCTCACGCCGGCCGCGGCCGCCCCCGACCGACGACGATGCCCGGCGACGCCTCCTCGCCCACCTCCACGGCCGCCGCGGCGCTGGCGCAGGCGGAGGCCGACCTCTCCGCGGGCCGCCTCCGCGCCGCGCAGAGGAACGCCCGCCGCGCCGCCCGCCTCGACCCGGACTCCGCGGCCGCCTCCGTCCTCCTCGCCGCCACCTCCGTCCTCCTCGCCGACGCCGGCTCCCCCCGCGCCACGCTCCTCCTCCCCGAGGACCCCAAGTCCTCCCTCGCCAGCGACCCGGACTCCATCCGGCGCCACTACAAGTCCCTCGCCAGATCCCTCCGCCCCGGCGACGGCGCGTCCTCCTACCCCGCCGCCGCCGCCGCGGCGCAGGAGGCGCTCCGCCGCGCGGCCGACGCGTACGCCGCGCTCAAGGAGGAGCGGGAGGCGCCGCCCCCGCCGCCCACCTTCTGGACGGCCTGCGCCGGCTGCCGCCTCCTCCACGAGTTCGACCGCCAGTACGTGGGCTTCCGCCTCACCTGCCCCTCCTGCCGCCGGTCGTTCCTCGCCGCCGAGGTGCCCCCTCCTCCGCCGCCCAAGAAGCACAAGCCGGAGAAGACGCTCGCGGAGATGCAGCTCCAGCTCGCCAAGAGAAGAGGGAAAGACCAGACGGCCGCACAGAGCTCATCCAGTGACGAATATGACGAGCCGGCGGAACCCGATGTGCCGGAGGAGGTGCTGGATAGCGAGCACTCAGGGCAGATGGCTGTGGAGGACTCAGACTTCTACAACTTCGACGCTGACCGCATGGAGAAGTGCTTCAAGAGAGGCCAGGTGTGGGCATTGTATGGGGACGACGATGGCATGCCGCGGCACTATGCGCAGTTGGAGACGGCATCGCCGGGCAGGCAGTTCCGTGCCCAGATACGGTGGCTGGAGCACCAGCCTGACGGGAAGGAGGGGAAGCCATGTGGGGCGTTCAAGGTTGGCAGAGAAGTGACCGTGCACTCGGTGAACGTCTTCTCGCATCTTGTTGCCTGCGAGAGGGTGGCGAGGGAGGCGTACCGCGTTTACCCCAAAAAGGGGTCAGTCTGGGCGCTCCATGCCGGAGAGTACGCCGACACCGGGAGGCCCAGGTATGACTTTGTGGTGTTCCTCAGCGGGTACAGTGAGGTCCACGGCATCAGCTTCGGCTACCTGGAGAAGATTGAGGGTTTCAGGAGCATCTTCACCCGCAGCGACATTGGTGTTCGTGCAGTTCAGTACCTCCGGGAGGGTGATGTGGGGATGCTTTCACATCAGACTCCGGCGAGGAAAGTCTCCAAGGGTGAGGCCTCGACTCTGCCTCCTGGGGATTGCTGGGAGCTTGACCCTGCATCCTTGCCTGCTGAATTGCTGCATGCCTAGAGGCAGAAGAGGTGGCTTTGGATTGATAATGTTGACAGGCTGTTAGCAGTGTTCAGATTCCAAGTAGTGTAGAAGTATGGGAAGAACGTCATTTCGTTGGTGTCAGATGCTGTGATGTTGCTTCTGTTTGCAAATTCTAGATGGATATTGGCCTTCTTCAAGTAGAGACTTAGATATCATGGATACTTGTGGCTGTTTCATTGTTCAGAGCTCAGTGCTCAGTGTTGAGTTCTACTACCCCACAACATTGCAATGTGTGAAATGGATTATCTTTATATATTGATTGGCTGCAAACACTAACTACTCTGTTAATTTTACAAAATTATTTCGAACCAACATGTTCAGTCAGAGCAGCATGTGTTCACCAGGTGCCTTCCAAGCAAAAACTATGTCTGAAGACGCAGCAAGTAGCAAAATGTTTGCAAGTTCTGATGAGAGAATGCTAATATGTAACTGGTCTTAGTAATCATGGATACTTGTAGGTGTTCTCCTGAGTATTGAGTTTTGATTTCTGTTAAATCACAAAATTGCATCGTGAATCTTTTTTGTATTGTTTGATCATGAACAATTCACTACTCTATTAATATGTTCAATCGGAGCATTACTGTTGTGTCGAGTGGTTATGAATTGTGTTCCAAACAAACAATAAGCCTGACGACGCAAGAAGCAAATGGTGATTGAAATATGAGATGAGGAAATGCTAATGTGTAGCTGGTCTTGCAACCTCAGATTGGATGCTTTTTGATTTTTAGATCAAAACTTCAGATTGGATGATGAGGACTGTTGGTACAAGATATGCTCACTGGATTGAGATTTTCTTCCTCACATCAGCCTAAAGAGAGAGCTGTGATGTTCCACAAAGCACAAGGTGTATCTAATATTTTTGTTGTTGGCTACAAGCCTTATGACATATTCTGAATTCAGGTTTACTAATCAATGGGCATTGCAGCCATAAGAACTGCATTTTAAGCAGGTCGCTTTTTTTTTCAGCACACAATCATGAGCGAACAATACTAATATTTAAGTGATCACTTTTCCCTGTCTTCACTCCCTCAAATAAGTTCCCATGTTCCACAAAGTTAACGCTAAATCCACTGAATTCTTATAGTTCATAGAGAAACTCTCGGATTACATAGGTGTGTATGATGCCACATGAATATCTAACATGCTGATAGTCTCAGTCATAAGGACACTACAAAATCTCGACAGCTTGTATGACAATTGCTCATCCGAGGAAGTTCATGATCACCAGGTGGAGCACCAGATTGCACAGGACGAAATCAGCAAAGGCCCTTTCCGGGGGAAGATCCTGCACATGATGTTTTGATACACAATGTTATGCCGGAATCCAAAGAATCATTTGACATACAAATAACAGTGGAAGTAGAGTTACCTTGAATTCCTTGTTGTCCTTGTTGACTTGAATACGGAGGCAAACTGCAAAAATATTGACAGTTGTATTATTTATCCTGGAGACAGGGAAGGGGGAATAGAATCGGGAGGGGTAAAAAAGAAAGAAATCCCTACCACCAAGCACTGCAGTTCCGATGCACGACAGGACACCAGACAGGAAAGAGTTGAAGGGGAATGACCCAACTATTCCCATGTAAACGACCTGTTTTGCCACATACAAGAGCATTTCAGCAGTTTGCAGATGGCTCTGCTCTACCATGTGAAGCCTTATATCAGAACATTTTCAGTTCAACACAAGGCTAATGGTCAGTCAGTAGGAAGAAGTGCTCAGATGAAACTTGCATTGAAACTAAGAATCTGGCTAGTCGACACATATCACACCTTCTAGGATAATCACAGTTCCATCTGTAAAATTGGGCATTGAGAGTCACACAGTTGCATAGTACTTGCTACCCATGATATCTACGCCGCCTACACATATCGGATGCAAGCTGACTAAGGTAAGTCAGATTTTTCAGAGTTGGTACCTACTCCGGCCGTCCCAAAATAAGTGTCTCAACTTTGCACTAGCTTTAGTACAAAGTTGTACCAAGGGTAAGACACTTATTTTGGGACGGAGGTAGTATTATGCGGCTGGTAGCATACAGAAAAACCAAAACTGAGAAATGTGGTATAACAAACACACAAGATTATATGTGCCGTCGAATTAATCAGTATGCTACACTACACCAGCACTTCTCCATCCCAAATCAGTGCTAGCTTCTGTGTTCCTGGGCAAAGCGTCGAAAATTACCTGAACCAGGGCAGTGGCCACGGCGAAAACCACGTACAGGTCAATGATCTGCAGAACACAGGAATTCGGTCAGTAACCCGGCAGTCGCCAGTGGCAGAGGAGAAAAAAAATACTATGTAGTGGGGAAAGAAACTGAAAATCACCTTGAGATTCGTGGGCGTGGCGGCGTAGGCCTTGGTGAGGGACTGGACCAGGAGCTTGGCGTCCCCCGCAGCCTTCGGCATCCTTGCTTCCCCGCGAGCCCCAACTCCGCTTCGAGCTGGTAGATCAGAGTTCGAGGAATCAGATCAGATCACGGCGGAGGGAGGATGGACAGCACGGCTGCCAGATCCGGACCCGGCCGGAGGCCCGCGCGGTCCGGGAGGGGAAGGGGGAGGAGGATCTTGAACCCTGGGGCGAGGGCGAGAGAGATCTGCGGGAGGGAGGGGGGAGACTGACCTGTGCTGTGAAGACGACGACGACGCGCAGATTCAGAGGTGAGAACTGCGAGCTCCGGCAGCTTTGAGATTTCTTTCCTGGGGTGGGTTTATTGCGCCGATGAGAGTGGATGGGGCCGATTTCCGGGCCCGAACGGCCCTGCAACCTTGAGCCCATTGATACCGAAGTGTTTTTTTTTTCTTCTTCCCTTGACCGCCCTCAACAGTGACAATGAGTTCCTACAAAATCCTCAAAAAAAAAAAAATGTGCTCCTCAAAAAAATGTGCTCAAGCGCGGTGTGTCGTGACAGCTCGGGCAACGTCCAGGGCCCAACGACACTAGATGCCCGGCCGCGCCGGTGTTGTCGAGGGGTCTGCACCGTAAAGATTGGCACGGGTTCTCCGGGGACGTTCTGTAGTCCCTCCGTCGGGAAATACTTGTCGTAGAAATGGATACAATTGGATGTATCTAGAACTAAAATACGTCTAGATAGATCCATTTCTTGGACAAGTATTTTCGAACGGAGGGAGTACTTTGTAAGAAGGGACTCCGTGTACCTATGGTTCTATCACCCCAAGAAAGTGAATCAAGGTCGAGAGAGTTCGACGCTATGTACTATCTTCAAGAACTTTAGTGAGTACATCAGATGGGGCTAATCAGATGTTTCTGATCGGCTCGGGGACTTGAAGGACCTCAGGGGTAGGGTGAATTTAGCTACTTCGGGTAGGTGATAGTCGATATGTAGCACCTTTCCTATTTTGCGATGAATTCAACAACTCAGTAGTCGTGTTTTTCATGAAGCCTCATATTCCCTAATTGAATCCACAATCTTTATCTTTTTCTCTAGCATGGTTCTTGGCTCTAGACTAGCAATTATCATTTCCTCATCACTACCATATTGGTCGAAGGAGGAATTGTTTCAACCGGGAGGCTTTCGAATGTGTTGTTGCTTCGGTGGTGATGGAGCAATATATATGCATACGACATTAATTCCTAGCATGGTTTAAGTTGGTTGTTGTATATATGCCATTATATATGTACCAATTATCTGTTACCATTTAGTAGTTATTTACTAGAATGGTGTGAATTGTAGCGTACGAATCATGGATGAATGCCGCTATGTTGTATTGACTAGAATGCAAGTAGATACTTTACTAGAGACTTATTGTGCATCTCTCACGCACTCGATTGAGTCATTCTTTGTAAAGACCGCAACCTGATCACAACCCATAGACTATACACGCATGGTTATCTTAAATTAAAGCATGAATAAGTCATGGTTCAAACATCTAGGAAATGATATATACAAATAATTGAGTAACATATACATATTTCAACCAGCGTAGTATAGACAATCAACATATAATTTTTGTGCACAAGGTTTCACAATACCATATGATGTATGTAATTTTGTTCTCTTGTATATTCTTATGTTTCGTCAAAACAATCAATCCTGGATAGGAAAGAAGACAAAAGGTTTTTCATTTGTATTACAAAATGTAATGATCGGTGATGAATATAACACACTTCTTCGTGATATTCACTACAATATGCAAGCGAGGTGCATACAAGAATACACGTGATAGCATGTGCAAGAATTGTGCATGTCGCACCGTGAAGATGATTGGATGACCTAAGGGCACAGAAAAACAAATGGATGTCTCGTTTCTGATGCCTTTGGTTACCTAAAGCTTTAGGCTATGTGGTAATGATGTTGTTTTTGACAAATTGAAGATTTCCACTCATTTACGGGCTATGTTCATCTCCGTCAATCATCTATGAGCTTTGTTTACATTGCAGTTATAGGAGCATCATGAGTACGTTCTGCTAACGACATCAGCTCGGAGCAAGCTATCAATGGCTTTTATATCCGAACATGGTTTATGGTTTAGCAATGAATTATAGTACCTAAGTTTTCATTGTGTTGGTAGCTTGTTATTTTTGTTTCGTTTTTTAGACTAGTTATACTTCCTAATTACTCACGTGTGTGCACCATCAACTGTGGATACATGGATACTAGTTCTTTGACATCTTAAAAAATGACTACCACAGCTTTTTTTGTTTTCTTTTGTTCATTTGTACTGAGATCCTCATGGTTCTCAGATCATGGCGGAGGGAGGATGGACAGCACGGCTCCCAGATCGGGACCCGGCCGGCGGTCCGGGAGAGGAGGGGGAGAGTGCAGGGTGGGACGCGGGAGGATCTTGAACCCTGGGGCGAGGGCGAGAGAGATCTGCGGGAGGGAAGGGGGAGACTGACCTGTGCTGTGAAGACGACAATGCGCAGATTCAGAGGCGAGAATTGCGAGCTCTGGTAGCTTTGGGAGGGGTTGGTTTATTGTGCCGATGAGAGTGGTGGATGTGGCCGATTTCCGGGCCCAAACGGCCCTGCAACTTTAGCCCATTGTTACCCTCAACAATGACAATGTGTCCCTAAAAAAACGTGCTCAAGCGCGGTGTGTCGTGATAGCTCGGGCGACTTCCAGGGCCCAACGACACTAGATAGTGAGTGCTAGGTACATCTATTCGATGGACAAGTTTGGGACAACCGTTTCCGGATGGAGGGAGTAGTTTGTAAGAAGGGACTCGTGTTTCTATGGTTCCGTCACCCCAAGAGAGTCAGTCAAGGTCGAGGGAGTTCAGCGCTGTGTACAAACTTCAAGGTCTTCGGTGAATACATCAGATTTGGCTAATCAGATGTTTCTGATCGGCTCATGAACTTGAAGGACTTCAGGGGTAGGGTGAATTTAGTTGCGTCGGGTAGGTGATAGTCGATATGTAGCACCCTTCCTATTTTGCGATGAAATCGACAACTCAGTGGTCGTGTTTTTCCTGAAGCCTCATATTCCCTAATTGAATCCACAATCTTTATCTTTTTCTCTGCCATGGTTCTTGGCACTAGAGTAGAAATTATAATTTCCTCATCACTAACGTATTGGTAGCAGGAAGAATTGTATCAACTGGTGGGCTTTTGAGTGTGTTGTTGCTTCGGTGGTGATGGAGCAATATATATGCATACCGCATTAATTCCTAAGTTGGTTGTTGTATACATGCCGTTATATATGTACCAATTATGTGTTATCAGTTAGTAGTTATTTACTAAGATGGTGTGAGTTTTAATGTACGAATCATGGATGAATGCCGCTATATTGTATTGACTGGAATGCAGGTAGATACTTTACTAGAGACATATTGTGCATCTCTCACGCACTCGATCGAGTCATTCTTTGTAAAGACCGCAACCTGATCACAAACCATAGACTATACACACGCATGGTTATCTTAAATTAAAGCATGAATAAGTCATGGTTCAAACATCTAGGAAATGATATATAGAAATAATGGAGTAACATATACATATTTCGACCAGAGCAGTATAGACAATCAACATATAATTTTTGTGCACAAGGTTTCACAATACCATATGATGTATGTAATTTTGTTGTCTTGTATATTATTATGCTTCTTTAAAACAATCAATCCTGGATAGGAAACAAGCTAGAAGGTTTTTCATTTGCGTTACAAAATGTAATGATCGGTGATGTATATAACACGCTTCTTCATGATATTCACTACAATATGCAAGTGAGGTGCATACAAGAATATACGTGATAGCATGTGAAAGAATTGTGCACGTCGCACCATGCAGATGATTGGATGACCTAAGGGCACAGAAAAACAAATGGATTTGTTTTTGATGCCTTTGGTTACCTAAAGCTTTAGGCTATGTTGTAATGATGTTGTGTTTGACAAATTGAAGATTTCCACTCATTTGCGGGCTATGTTCATCTCCGTCAATCATCTATGAGCTTTGTTTACATTGCAGTTATAGGAGCATCATGAGTACGTTCTGCTAACGACATCAGCTCGGAGCAAGCTATCAATGGCTTTTATATCCGAACATGGTTTATGGTTTAGCAATGAATTATAATACCTAAGTTTTCATTGTGTTGGTAGCCTGTTCTTTTTGTTTCGTTTTTGAGACTAGCTATACTTCCTAATTACTCATGTATGTGCACCATCAGGTGTAGATACATGGATACTAGTTCTTTGACATATTAAAAAATGACTACCACTGCTATTTTTGTTTTCTTTTGTTCATTTGTACCGAGATCCTCATGGTTCTCTAGTTCCTTGGTTTGGTTACAAAAGTGTGTGTCCGTTCTTACAGCTTCTATGATGCTACATCGAGAAAGATGATCCCGTATATATAAGCACATCCACAAGATACATTGTCTCTTCATATATATATATATAAGTGTGTGCCTGTGCCCCAAACCTAGTATGTGGCTCGGTTGGGGACTCTGGCTTTAGTTGTTAGGCTTTGATGCGTTGTCTGTTTAGTATTTCACTGGTATAGCGTGCTGCTATACAGACGGTTTTTAACCCCTTTCCGCGATGGCATTTTAAACCGTCCCCAAGTGAGTGTGGGCGATAGGGGGGGGGGTCCTTCCCACATGACCCAGAAACCGTCGGGATAGGGTGTGGGAATGCATATGTTCTGAATAACTAAGCATATGCGATGCCGGCATCTATCCCAAACGCGAGTCTTCAGACAACTGTTTCTGATATCTCCAATATCCCAAACGCTTCATCCTTGCTACTTGTTTGCGCTCGTGTTACCATCGCAGTTGGACTGTTTTGGTTTTACCTTATACCAGGCGCAGTCCAGGCATAGTCCAGGCACATAAAAACTGGCTCTACATTTACAATGCGCGCCACACCACAAACAATTCATGATTGTAAAGCGTGTACGATAAGGCGACAATCACACACATTTAGATTTCTCACATTGTTTGCGATATTGTCTAACATCACACATGCTTTGCAAACGACAACTGTGTGCATGGTTACACACGGTTCCTCTTCGTGAACCATGTCGGATTATGATGTATATCACACACGCTGTGCTTTATAGACCGTGTGCGCTGTAATGACCTGCATAGCGTACTTTCACCCAAATTTAAATGCTGCTATTTAAAATTATACCAAATTTCAATTTGAAAGTAGACTATAACTTAATTCATATCCATCAGGTTCAACAACCAATGCATTATTCGATTCCCAGGTACATATGTTCAAGAATTACATAAACACCAAATAAAGAATGATGAACCTGCAGGTGCTGAAAGAGGTCAGGTCAGCTTTGATTGCTCAAGCGTAGCGCATCGTCGTAGCTCCGGCAACTTTTAGAGCATAATGGCACAAGAAGCCCGACCGTGCTGGTGTTACCGAGGGGTCTGCAATTCTGCAGCCATGCCTGCACCGCTAAGATTCACACGGATTTTCTGGAGATGTTTTGTAGTTTGCAAGAAAGGGACATGTGTAAGTAATTGTTTTTGCGGGTAAGTGTAAGGGACATGTGTAAGTATGGTTCTATCACCCAAGAGACGAGATCGTGGTCAAGGGGAGTTCGACATTTTGTTCATTTATTAAGGTTTGTGGTGGATACATCGTAGGTTTCTAATCAAACATTTCTGATTTTCTTAGCAACGAGAATGATTATAGGGGTGGGGTGAATTTAGCTGCGCCAGGTAGGTGACAGTCGATATGTAGCACCCTTCCTATTTTGCGAGTAACACTACACTGTCGTGGACGTGTTTTTCCTGAAGCCTCATATTCCCTAATTGAATCCACGATCTTTATCATTTTTTTGTGCCACGCTTCTTGGCTCTAGACTAGAAATTATCATTTCCTTCACTAACATATTGGTAACAGGAAGAATTGTATCAACCGGTAGGCTTTCCAGTGTGTTGTTGCTTCGGTGGTGATGGCAGTTTGGGACACCTAGGTGTCCAGGCTCCTTGCCTTTCCACCATTTGATTGCATTTAGATGTGTGCTATTGTGATAGGTATATAAGTTAATCGGCCAATTCATTAGTAACTGCCAATTCTGAAATAATTAGATTTGGACACAATTATGACGTGTATCATTTAATGGATGTCATTAAACACGCCATGCATGGTACCATATCTGTAGAAGGAAAAAATATTAAACATTAGGTATACGAATATTTATTTCATACATGTATGAGTTCATTTACCTGTTAGATTTTATACATATATATCGAGAATATTTTGTACGTACGTATTAGATTTTTATCTATGTATATACCCAGAATATTTATTACGTACCAATTAGATTACGTCTGTACGGATTCGTTTATTTGGTACACACTCATTAGATTTTTTTAGTATCTATATACCTAGAATATTTAGTATGTAACGCATTATATTTTTTGTGTAGGTGTACACCTAGAATATTTAGTATGTAACGCATTATATTTTTTGTGTATGTATACACCTAGAATATTTAGAACCTTTCAATTAGATTTTTGTGTATGTATATACCCAAATTACGCAATATATTTTCTTGCGTGGGTATATGTACGTAGGGAAAAAATCATGCGTGTGTATCATACCCAGAATATTTAGTACGTACGCATTAGATATTTACCTATGTTTATACCCAGAATATTTAGTATGTACGCATTAGTTTTTTTTCCTATGTATATACCTAGAATATATAGCACATACCAATTAGATTAGATATCTACGGATTCGTTTATTCGACACACAATCATTAGATTTTTTAGGAGGTATATACCTAGAATATTTGGTATGTAAAGCATTATATTTTTTGTATATATATACCCAGAAAATTTAGTACGTATCCATTAGATGCTTGTGTATGTACATACCCAGAGTACGCAATATATTTTCTTGCGTGCGTATATGTACGTAGGAAAAAATCATGCGTGGATATCATATATTTGTACAAGTAAAAAAATAATTAGGATTATACTTTATATTATTTGGTCATCTTAATTTGTATAGAAATATTCGCAGTTAAAAGTGTGACCTGGCCTTAAGTTAAAAAAAATACTAGATACCTTGAAAAATTAAATTTTAGAAAAATGAATAAGAATATCCTTAATATACATACAAACCTTTGGGATGACATTAATTACATATTTTTTCATATCCGATACCTTAAAAAATGACAATGTATATACGTATGCTTTTTGTTTGGAAATGAATCATATAAGGAAACCAGTAGTATATTAATTTTTTGGAAAGCAATTATCGTTGTAGTGCATGCAAACAAAATTTGGAAGGTTACTATGTCAAATATGACTTGCTATACTAGGACCTAGGTGCCCAGGCACCTAGGTGCCCTACATAATTTACCTATATATATATATATATATATATATATATATATATATATATATATATATATATATATATATATATATATATATATATATATATATAGACACACACACACACACACACAACATTAATTTTTATCATGGTTTAAGTTGGTTGTTGGATATATGACATTATTTATGTACCAATTTTTTGATCAGTTAGTAGTAATTTACTAACATGGTGTGACTTTTAATGCCCAAATCATCTATAACACTAAGCTCCCCAATTTTAAAGAGCCCACATTCAATTAAGGTCTCCAATTGAGATTAGGCCATCCGATTTTGACATGGTGAACAATTTCTCAAAGCTTTCTCATTCAATTTTGTTATACTACACACTATGCTCCTTAGTTTTTGAGGCATCAAAATTAATCCATGTCTTCAATTTAGAATTGGTTCAACTCGATTTTGACAGGGCCAACAATACTAATCTCCCTAATTTTTAAGGCTTGACAATCAATTGAGGTCTCCAATTGGAATTGGTTCACCCAATTTTGACCGGGTCAATGATTTCTCAAACCTCTCTCATTTATTTCTTTTTATACTATACACTATGCTTCATAACTTTTAAGGCACCACAATTAATTGATATCTTCAATTTAGAATTGGGTCACTCGATTTTGACCGTGTCAGCAATTTCCCAAGGAGCTCTCCCATTCAATTATTTTAATTCACTATGTTCCCTAATTTTGAAGCTCTTTCATTCCATTCAGTTATTCAATTTTAGATTTGGTTTACTATTTTGATCGGGCCAATGTTTTTTTAAATCAATCTCACGCATCCTCCCACCATCTAGAAAAAAGAAATGGCACCATCTGATACTGCAACACTAATATAGTACATGCATCCACTGACGCAGAAATTGCCCCACATAAATATGGGTTTATTAGTAAATAACACAGAATCACACCGCGAAAGGCCCACCAATTCATCGTGTTATAAAAAAAGAACTCCATCATCTCCCTGCCCCGCCAAACTAAATATTTCATCAATTCGAAAATATAAGGGGTATTAGTTTTTTGGAAAGTTAAATTCCTTTAACTTTGACAAAGTTTAGAGACAAAAATATCGACAACCACAATATTAAACAAAATAATATAGAAATTCATTTCATGATGAATCTAATTATATCAATTTGTTATTATAGATTTTGATATATTTATCTAGAAATTTGATCAAACTTAAAAATGTTTTAATTTACAAAACAGTTATACACCTTGTATTTTGAAATAGAGTGGGTATTTTTTTAAGATACCCAACAACATCAATGGCGCAACAAAGTGCACCCAACCCTTATAGTCATGGATGAATGCCACTATCTTGTATTGGCTGGAATGCAATTAGATAATTTACTAGAGAATTATTGTGCATCTCTCACGGACTTAATCGAATCATTCTTTGTAAAGACAGCTACCTGATCACAACCCATAGCTATACATGCATGTATCTTAAATTAAAACCTGAATAAGCCATGGTTCAAACATCGGTGAAATGATATATTGAAATAATAAGCAACGGAAACATACTTCGACCAGAGTAGTATAAATAATTGACATGTAATTTTCGTGCAAAAGGTTTCACAAAACCATAAGATGTATGTCATTTTTTATCACTATATATTCTTATGTTTCATCAATATAATCAATCCTTGATTTGAAACAAGATGGCACATACTAGTACCAAAAAGCAAGTTCTAGGCTATTGTGTTCGACAGTGTGTTTGAAATAATCAATGTCGAATCATGGAGGATTCGACATTGTGTTCAATCATCAAGGTTTTTGGTGGATACATCAAAGGTTGCTAATAGATTTTCGATTGGATTAGAAATGATAATGACGGTAGGGGAAGGGTAAATCTAGCTGCGCTAGATAGGTGATACTAGATATGTAGCACCCTTCCTATTTTGCAACGGACTCTAGGAAGCAGAGTTTGTGTCCTTCCTAAGCCTCATATTCCCTAATTGAATCTAGGATCTCTATCATTTTCTCTACCATGGTTCTTGGCTTTAGATAGAAATTATTATTTCCACCTCAGATATTGGTATCAAGAAGAAGTGCATCAACGAGTAGGCTTTCGAGTGTGTTGTTGTTTCGGCGGTGATGGAGCAATATATATGCACATGACATTAATTCTTAGTATGTTTTAAGTTGGTTGTTGGATATATGACATTATATATCTACCAATATTGGGCTCAGTTAGTAGCTATTTATTAAGATAGTGTGACTTTTAGTGCATGGATCATGGATGAATGCCACTATCTTTTTTTTGCTGGAATGCCACTATCTTGTATTGGCTGGAATGCAAGTAGATACTTTACTAGAGAATTATTGTGCGTCTCTCGTGCACTCGAACAAGTCATTCTTTTGGAAAGACTGCTACCTAGTTACAACCCATGGAGTATACACGCATGTTTAACTTAAATTAACGCATGAATAATCCATGGTTCAAGCATTTGGGAAATGATATATATAAATAAGTGAGTAACATATACATAATTCGACTAAAGTAGTATAAACAACTACTCCCTCCGTTTGGAATTACTTGTCACAAAAATGGATGTATCTACAACTAAAATACATCTAGATACATTCATTTCTTGGACGAGTAATTCCGAACGGAGGGAGTAACATATTATTTGTGTGCATAAGTTTTCACAAGACCATATGATGTAGTAATTTTGTTGTCACTATATATTCTTATGTTTCGTCAAAATAATCAATCTTTGTTGGGAAACAAGACACCACATATTAAAGGTCTCCAATGATTATAGATAATATTCCATCAAATAGGACTTTGAACATTTGAAGGTTTTTCATTTGCGTTGCAAAATGTAATAATTGACGATGAATATAACAGACTTGTTCATGATATTCACTACAATATGCAAGCAAGCGTGCATACATGAATGCAGGTGATAGTAAGTGAAAGAATTGTGCGTGCCACTCGATGCAGATGATTGGATGACATTAGGGCATAGAAAAAGAAATGGACGTCTCTTTTCCGATGCCTTTGGTTACCTAAAGCTTTAGGCTATGTTGTAACGATGTTGTGTCTCACAAATTGAAGAATTCCACTCATTTGTGGGCTATGTTCATCTCTGTCAATCATCTGTGATCTTTGTTTTGAAGTGACAGGGGCATCATGAGTACTGCTAGAGGCATCACGCTTGGAGCAAGCTACCAATGCCATTTATATACCAACATGGTTTACAATATAGCAATTAATTATAATACCTAAATTTGCATGGTGTTGGTAGCTTTATTCTTTATGTTTTTGTTTTTGACACTTGTTATACTTCTTAATAACTCAAGTGTGTGCACCCTCGGGTGTAGAGACCTGGAGAGTAGTTCTTCGACATCTTAAAAAAATACCACCACAAGTATTTTTGTTTTCTTTTGTTCATTTGCACTGAGATCCTCATGGTTAACTAGTTCCTTGGTTTGATTGGAAAAGTGTGTGTCCGTTCTTACACCTTCTATGTTGCTAATTCAATACAGATGAGCGAGGGAGGGGAAGGTGGAGGGTGCAGCGTGGGACGCGGGAGGATCTTGAACCCTGGGGCGAGGGCGAGGGCGAGAGAGATCTGTGGGAGGGAGAGGGAAAGAGGGGGGAGACTGACCTATGCTGTGAAGACGACGACACTCAGATTCAGAGGTGAGAGTTGCAAGCTCCGGTAGCTTTGGGGATTTTCTTTCCTGCGGTTTATTGCGCCGATGAGAGTGAATGGGGCCGATTTCCAAGCCCAAACGGCCCTGCAACTTGAGCCCATTGATACCCTCAACAGTGACAATGTGTTCCTAAAAAATCCTCAAAAAATAACGTGCTCAAGAGCGGTGTGTCATGATAGCTCGGGCAACTTCCACGGCCCGACGACACTAGATAGTTAGTGTTAGGTACATCTATTCGAGGGACAATTTTGGGACAACCTTTTCCAGACGGAAGGAGTAGTTTGTAAGAAGGGACTCGTGTTCCTATGGTTCTATCACCCCAAGAGAGTCATTCAACATCGAGGGAGTTCAACAGTGTGTACAATCTTCAAGAACTTTGGTGAATACATCAGATGTGGCTAATGAGGTATTTCTAATCGGCTCAGGAACTTGAAGGACTTCGTGGGTAGGGAGAATTTAGCTGCGTCAGGTAGGTGATAGTCGATATGTAGCACCCTTCCTATTTTCTGAAGCATACAACAAGTCAGTACCCGTGTGTTTCCTGAAGCCTCATATTCCCTGATTGAATCCACAATCTTTATGTTTTTCTCTCCCATGGTTCTTGGCTCTAGACTAGAAATTATCTTTTCCTCATCACTAACATATTGGTAGCAAGAACAATTGTATCAACTAGTGGGCTTTTGAATGTGTTGTCGCTTCGTGGTGATGGAGCAATATATATGCATACGACATTGATTTCTAGCATGATTTAAATTGGTTGTTGGATATACATGCCATTATATATGTACCAATTCTATGTTACCAGTTAGTAGTTATTTACTAGGATGGTGTGACTTTTAGTGTATGAATCATGGATGAATGCCGCTATGATGTATTGACTAGAATGCAAGTAGAAACTTTACTAGAGAATTTGTGTGCATCTCTCACGCACTCAATTGAGCCATTCTTTCTATAGACCGCTACCTGGTCACAAGGCATAGACTATACACGCATATTTATCTTAAATTAAAGCCTGAATAAGCCATGGTTCAAACATCTTGGAGATGATATATAGAAATAATTGAGTAACATATACATATTTCAACCAAAGTAGTATAAACAATCAACAAATAATTTTTCTGCATAAGGTTTCACAAGACCATATGATGTATGTAATTAATTTTGCTGTCCTATATATTCTTATGTTTCGTCAAACTAATCAACCCTTGATGGGAACAAGACCGAAGGTTTTTCATTTGCATTACAAAATGTAATGATCGGTGATGAATATAACACACTTCTTCCTGATATTCACTACAATATGCAAGTGAGGTGCATACAAGAATGGACGTGATAGTGCTACCTCTTGAGCATTGCGTTGGATTTCCCCGAAGAGGAGAGGATGATGCAGCAAAGCAGCGTAAGTATTTCCCTCAGTTTTTGAGAACCAAGGTATCAATCCAGTAGGAGACCATGCACAAGTCCCTCATACCTACACAAAACGACAGCTACTCGCAACCAACACGATTAGGGGTTGTCAATCCCTTCACGGTAACTTACGAGGGTGAGATCTGATAGAGATGATAAATAATATTTTTGGTATTTTTGATATAGAGATGCAAAGTGAAAAGTAAAAAGCAAAGTAAAAACAAAGAAAATAATAAAGTGATGGAGATTGATATGATGAGAATAGACCAGGGGGCCATAGGTTTCACTAGTGGCTTCTCTCAAGAGCATAGATATTCTACGGTGGGTGAACAAATTACTGTTGAGCAATTGACAGAATTGAGCATAATTATGAGTATATCTAGGTATGATCATGTATATAGGCATCACGTCCGAGACAAGAAGATCGAAACGATTCTGCATCTACTACTATTACTCCACTCATCGACCGCTATCCAGCATGCATCTAGAGTATTAAGTTAAAAACAGAGTAACGCCTTAAGCAAGATGACATGATGTAGAGGGATAAATTCATGCAATATGATAAAAAACCCATCTTGTTATCCTCAATGGCAACAATACAATACGTGCCTTGCAACCCTTTCTGTCACTGGGTAAGGACACCGCAAGATCGAACCCAAAGCTAAATACTTCTCCCATTGCAAGGACTACCAATCTAGTTGGCCAAACCAAACGGATAATTCGAAGAGACTTGCAAAGATAACTCAATTATACATAAAAAAATTCAGAGAAGATTCAAATGTTATTCATAGATAAGCTGGATCATAAACCCACAATTCATCGGTCTCAACAAACACACCGCAAAAAGAAGATTACATCGAATAGATCTCCACAAGAGAGGGGGAGAACATTGTATTGAGATCCAAAAAGAGAGAAGAAGCCATCTAGCTACTAGCTATGGACCCGAAGGTCTGAAGTAAACTACTCACACTTCATCGGAGAGGCTATGGTGTTGATGTAGAAGCCCTCCGTGGTAGGTGCCCCCTCCGGTGGAGCTCCGGAATAGGCCCCAAGATGGGATCTCGTGGATACAGAAAGTTGCGGCGGTGGAATTAGGTTTTTGGCTCCGTATTTGATCCGGGTACATAGATATATATAGATGAAAGGAGTACGTCGGTGGAGCAACAGGGGGACCACGAGGTAGGGGGGCGCGCCCTAGGGGGGGTGCGCCCCCACCCTCGTGACCGCCTTTGTTGTTCCTTGGAGCAGGGTCCAAGTCTCCTGGATCACGTTCAGTGAGAAAATCACGTTCCCGAAGGTTTTATTCCGTTTGGACTCCGTTTGATATTCCGTTTCTTCGAAACACTGAAATAAGCAAAAAACAGCAATTCTGGGCTGGGCCTCCGGTTAATAGGTTAGTCCCAAAAATAATATAAAAGTGGAAAATAAAGCCCAATATAGTCCAAAACAATAGATAAAGTAGCATGGAGCAATCAAAAATTATAGATACATTGGAGACGTATCCGATAGTAAGTGCAAGAATTGTGCATGTCGCATGATGCAGATGATTGGATGACCTTATTAGGGCATAGAGAAACAAATGGGATGTCTCTTTTCCGATGCCTTTGGTTACCTCAAGCTTTAGGCTATGTCAGAACGATGATGTATTTGATGAATTGAAGATTTCCACTCATTTGCAGGCTGCTATGTTCATCTCCATCAATCATCTGTGATCTTTGTTTACATTCCAGTGACACGAGCATCATGAGTAAGTTGTGCTAGCGACATCATCCTGGAGAAACTTACCAAAGGCTTTTATATCCCAACATGGTTTCTGGTTTAGCAATGAATTATACTACCTAAATTTGCATTCTGTTGGTAGCATGTTCCTTATGTTTTTTGTTTCTGACACTTGTTATACTTCTTAATTACTCAGGTGTGTGCACCCTCAGGTGTAGAGACCTGGATACTAGTTCTTCGACATCTTAAAAAATGACTACCACAACTATTTTTGTTTTGTTTTGTACATTTGTGCTGAGATCCTCGTGGTTCACTAGTTCCTTGGTTCGGTTAGAAAAGCGTGTGTCTGTTCTTACAGCTTCTATGTTGCTACTTTGAGAAAGATGATCCCATGTATATAAACACATCCACATGATACATTGTCTCTCCATACGTAGGTTTATTCATCTTTTGGTAGGCATGCATTCGTATACACACCGTTTCATGTCGATTCCAAGCCAATTATTATTCATAACAGATTGCGGTTTCATCGCATGACTTGTGTGTGTGTGTGTGTGT
>NC_041386.1:724455697-724457618 GCF_002162155.2 Triticum dicoccoides
GTGTGTGTGTGTGATACCGATCCAAGAGAGAATGTGAAGTCACTTTGGTAAGTCGATTGCGATGTATAGTGTTCATTGTAGTATGCAGCTAAGATCTTACACCAGACGAGAATCACTGAATTTTGTTTTGTTGTCTAGCTATTCATTGGAGAGCATAAATACACACCATGTTGCATTGGTTGTTGTTTCCATTTTCAGGTCTTATCATACTGATAAGATAGAGAGATATATTGGCACATACTGACATACACACCTCATGTTCCTTAGTGGTTTTTAATATTCTTTTTTCCTAGAATCTCCACACCAGTAACCCATGCATCTTTATTCTCTCCATCTAGCGCTTATTTGATTATGGTAGAAAAATGTTATGACAGTAGAGATTGGGACTACTTCGTGGATGATGATGGAATGGTATATATGCACACATGAAAATCTAGCATATAATTCATGGTTAGACATTGTTGGACTAGTATTGTTCTTGCATTGATTTTCTTTTGTGCCTGGAGTGTTCCATAATTCTGGAGTGAGCCAATCCTATAAGGTACTCCAGTTTAATCATCCAATTATGGCTGCCGAAATGTGTTACTTACATATGCTCTACCTTGGAAGGTGTGATGAAAATGTGGTTTGTTGCTAACTAATTTATACTCACAAGTCTATTATCACGATGTCATGCGGGAGAAATTAGTTGGCTAGCTTGCTAGGTGTCGAGGGTACACGTAATCAAATTAAGAAAGTCAGTTTCCTTGATATGTCTATGAGGAGATCGGTTGTCAAGCTAGATGTACACGAAGAGCTGATGGGCTTCCTTTAGATAGTAGAATGCATGCCAAGCATGTTGGAATCAGTTGCATCCATAAGACCATGATTTTCTTGTTCGTGATGCCCCCTATTTCCTAATGTTGTTTCACATCTTCATATGCACTGATTACTCCAATTTTTTAACTGACCAACCATCAATTTGATAGTGCCCAGGGCTGGAGGTTGTTGGATCATTACTATATGCATTACTTTCATGAAATATTTTGTCATACATATCAAGATGAGTCACCTTCGTTGTCCTTGTTTCTTCTTAAGTTCTGCACATCATAGTTGAATACCGCACAAAAAAAGAATACTGCAAAAAAAGAAGAATACCACAAATTGAGGGTACACAAAGACATTATCTAGACTACCAAGAAAAAAACACAAACAACAAATAACACCACAAAACCAAAGCTACATTGTAATCATCTTTGCACTTCGCATGTCAAAGATCTTTTATGCTTTTTGTGAAGAACTGTGAAAAAACAAACATACAAAAAAATAGTCTAAGGTCAAAATATTGTTAGAGCTTGGCAGCAATAAATGTACAGTCCGAACCAGCGTAAGCATGCACTCACAAAGCGATGTGAGCCACACTAACTAAGATGCCCCCACTAGTACGATGAACCTGTCATGGCGCATTGTTCAGACTCTAGGTGAACCTGCTATTTAATCTCAGGGTGTGTGGACCAAATCAGCCAGGGCATGCAAAAGTGGGTGTATTCTACTTTATTTTATAGTACTGAGGCACAAGGCATCCACCATTGCACTATGGACCAAATCATTTCTGGTCTAGCTCCGACTTTGTAGCGATGCCCGCCAAAGTGCTCTAAGACGCGAGCAATTACGGCAAAGGCGGTTCCCGTACATGTTCAGGTAGGCTTGTTTTGCCCAGGGCCTTCCACTCTGCTTGCCTCTCGCAACTCACGAAAAACCTCCAAAAACCTATGCTCAGTGTGCTTGGCTGTTGGGATGTTGCGCAATGTTCTTTTTTTTTCAGACGGCCGCTACATCGCTCAGAGCGAGAGGCACCATTCTTCTCCCCATGCAAAGGCGTCAGGTCGCAAGTAGAGTGTGTGGGACCATACTAGTTGCTTTGCTAAGAAGTTCCTCCACA
>NC_041386.1:724457940-724470697 GCF_002162155.2 Triticum dicoccoides
TTACCTCAGAACAACACTGCTAACATCAACCTAAGACTCGACCTCGACAATACGGGTGCCTACGGCCCCCATTATGATCTCCGAGTTGAAACCAAGTGGCACCTTCGGACTGAGAATCAGGTGTGCGAGAGAATGCCCATCGGTATCTAGGTGGAGCCATCGGGGCGGGACAACAAGATCTTAGCCTCCAAACACAATCGGTCAATGAATTACTTGATCCTTCCCGGCGGAACAAGATGGTGCATGTAAACCTCATCACAGCAAGCAAAGTATATCACAATACAAATGACATCAAATGATACGAGAGGAGGTAGCGCCAATACTTCATCATGCCTCAAAACGATTATCAACTGCTCAGCCGAGAGCACCGCAACAAGCAACTCCCACGCCATGGCTGGGGCAGGGATGTAAAGATCAGGAGTATGGGCCAAGCGATCTTTAGTGGATGGGGCCAATACCACCTCATAGTAGGAGTTCAGCCTTGAAGTAGTGCTAATTGGCGCGACATGAGCAACCTCAAAAGCAGAACGAGGTCTAGATGGCGACCATGTTGAGGAGGATTTCCGTGGGAATTTGCTAGAAATGTGGAAAAGGTTGAAAGAACGCCTAAACATGATTGGATGCTAGCATTAAGCGGCAAATTGCTTGCGCCTAAGGCATCTGAAGCATCGCCCATCCATCCACTTGAGGTATGTGGCTCGGTCCGGCTGGCTACCCGATGGGCACGCCAAGGTGGGCAACTTGGCTACCTCCGACCATGGTTGCACGTCCTCAGTACTCATGCACCTGGGTCCAACCTCCTCAAACAACGTTTGTGCAAGCATCATCACCCCCTCCACTCGGCACCAACTCTTGGTCCTTGAGCACCACAGACATGAGACAAATCCTCTGGTAGGAGAAGAAGAATAAACAACACATCATGCCCCTGTACACCCATAGAACCAGAACTAGTACATGACCCCTTCTATGGGAGCCTGCTACAATGCTCCACTGCACCCACTGTTATCATACCAGAACTAGGCACGTGTAGTCTTGGTGGCAGCAGATCTAGGACGCGGGGAGCAGCGGTCGTCTCCCCCGACGGCGACTTCGGCACCACCTCCACATCATCCTCTGTCACAGAGCAACATGAGCTGGGCGGTAAGGATGCGGTGGACACGACATCAAAGGGAGGATACGGGGTTGGCGAGGGCGAAGCTATGAACGGGGTTGCAGCGCTAGAGGGCACCGTCAATGGGGGTGTGGGGTCGTGCACAAGTCCAGTCGTCGTGGAATAGGGATCTGTGTCAGGAGCTTAGTTAAGGATCCATAGCACAGGAATGATGGGCATATGCGTCAAAAGTATGATAAGCATATGATCTTAGTCTACTTAGATTAACATGGTGAATAACAACTTGTCATGCCGTCGATAATCCATGTCTCATGGGTGCACCACTCTGGACATAAGTTGATGCGGCCATGCCTTCGGACATTGTTGCCGAGGTTTTGATTTTTGAGGAGGCTACTTCGTGCCATGAGTTATCCGAGGTGTCCGTATTGTTTGACTGTTACCGTTATAAAATCATGTATTTGTGCATGGCTGGCGGTTGTTTAGTGGTCATGTCTTCCGGATTCCTCGTCAAAGTGTCAAATTTTACCAGAACAAGGGACGTGGCGACCGTGAAAACCACATATAGGTCAGTGATCTGCGAGGCACGAGAAGCGGATCAGTAACCTGGCAGTCGCCAGTGGCAGAGGAAAAAAATACTGCTAGGGAAAGAAAACGAAATTTACCTTGATTGGTCGGCGTGGCGGCATAGGCCTTGGTGAGGGACTGCATGAGGAGCTTGGCATCGACCGTGGCAATCGGCATCCTTCCTTCGTTCCTCGCGAGATCGCTCCCCCACTCCACTCCGAGCTGGTAGATCAGAGTTCGAAGAATCAGATCACGGCGGAGGACGGGCAGCATGCCTCCTAGATCCGGAGCAGGCCAGGGAGAGGGGTGAGGGTACAGGGTGGGACGCGAGAGGATCGAGAGGAGCTTGATCCCTAGGGCGGGGGCGAGAGAGATCTGTGTGAGGGAGAGGGGAGGAGGAAGAGGAGACTGACCTGTGGTGTGAAGAGGACGACGACGCGCAGGTTCAGAGCTGAGAACTGCGAGCTCTGGCAGTTTTGGGGATTTTCTTTCATGCGGTTTATTGCACCGATGAAAGTGGATGGGCCGATTTCTAGGCCCAGACGGCACCGCGACTTGAACCCATTGATACCGAAGTGTTTTTTTTCTTTTTCTGTGACCGTCCGCGATAGTGGTAATATCAACAATTTAGACGGCACAACACAAAGCAATCCATGAGGGTCCGGGTGTGTCAGGATAGCCCCCGGGCAACTTTCAGGGCCCAACGACACAAGAAAGCCTGACCTTGCTAGAGTTGCCGAGGGGTCTGCATCCATGCCTGCCCTGCTAAGATCGACACGGGTTGCCTCAATATGTTTTGTAGTTCGTAAGAAAGGGACATGTGTAAGTAGGTATGGTTCTATCACCCAAGAGTTTCGATCGTGGCCGAGGGGAGTTCGACATTGCATTCCATCATGCAGGTCATTGGTGGATACATCAAATGTTGCTAATCAACTATTTTTTATCGGCTCATAAACGAGAAGGACTTCAAGAGTCGGGGGAATTTAGCTGCGTCGGGTAGGTGATAGACGGTTTGTAGCACCCTCCTTATTTTGCGATGCAATCCACACGTCTGTGGCCGTGTTTTTCCTAAAGCCTCATATTCCCAAATTGGAGCCACAATGTTTATCTTTTCCTCTGCCATGGTTCTTGGCTCCAGACTAGAAATCATCATTTCCTCATCACTAACATATTGGTAGCAGGAGGAATTGTATCAACTGGTAGGCTTTGAAGTGTGTTGTTGCTTCATGGTGATGGGGCAATATATATGCACACGAGACATTAATTCCTAGCATGCTTTAAGTTGGTTGTTGGATATCTGCCGTTATATATGTGCCAATTCTGTGTTATCAGTTAGTAGTTATTAACTATGATGGTGTGAGTTTTAATGTACGAATCATGGTTGAATGCCGCTATCTTGTATTAACTGGAATGCTAGTAGATACTCTACTAGAGAATTATTGTGCATCTCTCATGCACTCGGTCGAGTCATTCTTTGTAAAGACCGCTACCCGATCACAACCCATTGACTATACACGCATGTTTATCTTAAATTATAGCATGAATAAGTCATTGTTCGAACATCTGGGAAATGATATATAGAAATAATTGAGTAACATATACATATTTCGACCAGAGTAGTATAAACAATGAACATATAACTTTTGTGCATAAGGTTTCACAACACCATATGATGTATGTAATTTTGTTGTGCTGTATATTATTTTGTTTGGTCAAAATAATCAATCCTGGTTTGGAAACAAGGCAGAAGGTTTTTCATTTGCATTACAAAATGTAATGATCGGTGATGAATATAGCAAACTTCTTCCTGATATTCACTACAATATGCAAGCGAGGTGCATACAAGAATGCGCGTGGTAGCACGTGCAACAATTGTGCATGTTGCACGATGCAGATGATTGGATGACCTTAGGACACAGAAAAACAAATGGATGTATCTTTTCCGATGCCTTTGGTTACCTAAAGCTTTAGGCTATGTCGTAGCGATGTTCTGTTTGAATTGATGATTTCCACTTATTTACGGGCTATGTTCATCTCCATCAATCATCTGTGAGCTTTCTTTACATTGCAGTGGTAGGAGCATCATGAGTAGGTTGTGCTAGTGACATCAGCTTGGATCAAGCTACCAATGGATTTTATATCCAAACATGATTTACGGTTTAGCAATGAATTATAATACCTAAATTTCATTGTGCTGGTAGCTTGTTGTTTTTGTTTTGTTTTTGAGACTTGTTATACTTCTTAGTTACTCAGGTGTGTCCACCCTCAGTTGTAGAGACATGGATACTCATTCTTTGACATCTTAAAAAACGACTACCACAACTGTTTTCTTTTCTTTTGTTCATTTGTACTGAGATCCTCGTGGTTCACTAGTTCCTTGGTTTGGTTAGAAAAGTGTGTCTGTTCCTACAACTTCTATGTTGCTACTTCGAGAAAGATGATCCCGTGTATATAAGCACATCCACAAGATACATTGTCTCTCCATATAAGTCTGTGTCCGTGCCCCAAACCCAATATATGGCTCGGTTGGGGCCTCTGGCTCTAGGTGTTAGTCTTTTGTGCGATGTCTGTTTGTATTAGGCTCAGACTATTGGCCCCCTTCGCCAAGTGTCTAGGAGTAGCGACAGTTGTTGCTAAGATGGTGGCTTCAGGCTACCTGATTTACTATTTTTTAAGATCTTTGTGAATAACTAATAAAATGGCTACATGCATCGTCCAGATGCAGAGGCAGGGGGTAATCCTCCTTTAAAAAAATAGGTTTATTCATCTTTTGGTCGGCATGCATTCATGTACACACCGTCTGATGCCGATTTCAACCCAATAGTTATTTACATATGTATACGACTTTATGAGATGAGATGTAAATGTGGTTTGTTGCTAACTACTTTCTACTCACAAGTCTATTACCATAATGTCATGCACGAGAAATTATCTGGCCAGCTTGCAAGGTGGCGAGGGTACACATAAACAAATTAAGAAATTCAGTTTCCTTGATATATGTATGGCGAATTCTGTTATCAAGTTAGATGTATACGAAGAGCATATGGGCTTCCTTTCAATAGTAGAATACATGCCAAGCATGGAAGCAGTTGGATCAATAAGGCCATGATTTCCCCTATTTCCTGATGTTCTTTCACATCTTCATATGCAATTTTCTTGTTAGTTCAGATGTGAGTATGTGACTCGATTGGCACTTCTGATGTGATGACTGATAATGCCTTGGCGCCGCTAACTGGAACTTCTGGGTGGAGACTTAGCTAGAGACTCTAGCTTAAGTGGAACATCTTGCGTGGAGGCCATCAAGACTCTCCAGCTCGGACTCGGCAGCGGCGACGCTTCGCACCGTTCACCCTCCTGAGGGACGTTGTGGTGGCATAGTTACTCACTCCTTCTTTGTTAGCTTTCGGCAGCGTAGTCGCGTGCGTCTATGTCGGCCCATTATCACGGGATCTGCTTGCAAGGGGGCTCCCCATTATCTTGTATCGTTCGGGATTGTACTTTGTGTTGTGCTTTATCTATAAAGCGGGATGAGAGCCTGTTTCTAAGAAGATTCGCTCAACTGGAGCTATCTGGATCTTACGTGGAGCATGGGCCACAAAGCATATCCATCTTCAGAGTGTCATGTTGTCCTAGTTGAACCATTAGGATGATGTTCCGTGAACTTCCCTGCAGATTTAGGCCTGTTTGGTTCATAAGTCCTAGGACTTTTTCTAGTCCCAACTAAAAGGTCCATAGTCCCTAAAAAGTCCCTCCCTTTTTGTTTTCAGGGACTAAAAAGTCTCTAGTCCCTCCCTAGAGGTTATTAAATGACAATATTATCCCTAGTATACAGAAAAATAACAACCAAACAACACCATAGGGCGGCGGGGCAATGGGTGCAGGGAGGGGCATTGTTGGAAAACTCCCAAAAAAGACTCTCCTTGAGAGTGTTCTTCATTTAGTCCCAAGAAGCAACCTTTAGTCCCTAGTCGTCCCTCCTGTTTGGTTAAAAAAGCTCTAAAAGGGACTTTTTCTAGTCCCTACGCCAAAAAGTCCCTGGAAACAAACACCCCCTTAGAAGCATGTAAATGCGTCTGACATTTGATTGCCATTTTTTTTTGTATTTGTTGTTTCTGGAATTATGGGTAACAGTTTTAGGAATCCTCTGCCTGCTTTTCGGAAGGTTCCGTTCGGGTTCTTTTCTCGTCCAGTTATACCGATTTGTTATTTACAGTTTTTTCTTTTTTCAACTTATTTTTTGGTTTTTTCCTTTTTTTGTTTAATTTTCTTTTCTATTTTAAAAATATTCGTTGACACTTTTTATAAACACATGTTGAACCATTTTAAAATAACCGTTCAGCATTTTCAGATACATGCTGAACATTGGTCCAAGGCACATTTCAAAATAACCATGTTCAAATATGTTTTTATATACATGGTAAACATTTTTAATACATACTGAAACTTTTTAAACATATTTTAAACATTATTCAAATGCATGCGAAATATTTTTCTTAGTACGCGGTGAACATTTCTTTGATCATTTTTGTAAATACACTGCATACATTTTTAGGATACACATTGAAACCTTTTTTATAGGTCATGAACACTGTATTAAATTGTGGAAACAATGATCTGTATTTTCATTACCATTTGTCAATGTGTCAAAAAAAATAATGGTATGAACATTTTTATACCCCATGAACATTTCAAAAATTGGATGAGCAAATTCATACAATTGATGTACATTACTTTTAAATGGTATGAATTATTATTTAAAAAGTGTAAACGTTTATAAAAATGTCATGAACATATTTTCGGTGAATGGTAAAAATATTTTGTTGAAAATAGGTTAACATTTATTATAAAGCATGGCAAACATTTTTCGAATACAGGTACAAGAACCCGTTTGATAACCGTGAACATTCGTCTAAACATGCAGATTTTTGAACCCAAACAATAAACAAAAACGGAAACAAATGTAAATGTAAATAAAAGAAAGAGAAAAATAGTAATAATTCTAATTGAATGTTTGCTTATGCATGTTTCTGGTTGTTGTTTTTTTTACCGAAGAGCCTAGTTTGTCGCATCCCGGGACACTAGCATTACTAGCTTCCTATACACACGCGTTGATCTTTTCCTATACACAATAGTGTTGCTCGCTCAAGTGGTATTGCTGGGCCTGGCCAAATACCCACGCGCTGCAGGCGACACACACCACTCACTTTGCTAGGTGCGTTACATAGACGGCCCATCTTGGGACACCATATAAACTATGTCGGTCATTACACAAAAGAATTATGTTTTCCTGGATCTACTGAAGGGACATTCTGTAGTCAATCCAACGGGATTTCTAGGAGACCAGATACTCAAAATTCATGAATCTAGACTATGGTTCTAAATGAATTTAACATGACAACTTACCTTGGTTATTTAACAATCACCTAAAATATTAGCACATGATTTTAGGATTGATCTTGTCACGTGGTCATATGCATTCAGCTTAAAGATATACCTGCGTAATCTACATAACGATGCTTACTAGCAAAGAAGGACGACAGCTTCAGTATTCAAGATTCTCGAAACAGGCTCATGCCCCGCTTTATAGATAAAGCATCGACCAAAGTACAAGGCTGAATAGTACATAGTGGAGACGTAGCCCTCTTACATAGGGGATCCTGAGAACTCAGTACCACGCAGAACCTACGCTACCAAACAAGAACAAGGGGAGATAAGTGTACAACGTCACGCCACACCCTAGCACACCTAGACTCCACAACAACGCCCTTATGAGGGAGAACGGCGCAGAGCATCGCCAGTGCGGAGTTCGGAATGGACAAGGATTTTCACCCGAAACCCGGACACGGAGAGGAAAACCAGAACGACGTCTTCAGGAAGATAGCGGTGCCTGCGGGCGTCGTCGTCATCGGTCCAAAACGTGGAGCTTTCACTCGGCAGCTCACCCAAGTCACACGGTAGGTCCAGAGCAGACGCGACGAGCTCTGACTCCTAGATCCAGATTCGAGCACCACCGACAAGGGCGTGCCCGAGCCACCTGCTGCTAGACATCTGGCCATCCATACGACCAAGAGAAGAAGCCACCACTGCCGTCATGGGGACCGCCACCTCAGGCCGCCTCCCTAACATCCCAGTCCCAAGACTTCGCCACCCATCCGCCACACGGCACACCAACCCCGGGACATAGTGTAAAAGGCCGTCCTTCCACACCTAGCCCGGCATCGATCCTCAGATCTGGGTCAGCACCTCCACTGTAGGAGGCGCCGATGCTTGCATCCCCAACCAGTCCCTGTGGACCTGGGGACACGTCCCGAGGGCTGCCGATGGTCGCCATGAAGCCGAGCTTGCATGACACCAACTCCGAGATCACGGCTGCCGCCCGGCGTGACTGGTAGGCAATGCCAGGAGCACCACCACAACCCACTGCACCCAAGAGGATAGCGCTCACGGGCACATCCCGGGCCGAGCCCGAACCTCACCCACGAGTACAAAAATTCTGAAATTTTGCAACAGGAAACTTGAACAATTGTTTTAGTTGGTTATGAAATTTCAGCCTCAAGTGATATTCGACAAGCTCTAGACATAAAAAGAAAACACGTGTACTGAAAAATGCAAAAAAAAAAATAACCTCTGATTTGTTATTTTTGGTGAGAGCTCCTCGAATTTTATTACTGTTGAAATTTTGCTAGTCTCTAAAACATTTGTTCATGTTTGCTGTCACGAAAGTCAGAATTTTTTGATCTAGTTTGATATGTAACCCATCTTGAAGCCTTCGCCGGCGCTCCGCCGGAGGGGGAATCGACCATGGAGGGCTTCTCCATCACCACCAAGGCCTCTCCGATGAGTTGTGAGTAGTTTACCACAGACCTTCGGGTCCATAGTTATTAGCTAGATGGGTTCTTCTCTCTTTGATTCTCAATACAAAGTTCTCCTTCCTCTTCTTGGAGATCTATTCGATGTAACTCTTTTTGTGTTTGTCGAGATCCGATGAATTGTGGGTTTATGATCAAGTTTATCTATGAGAAATATTTTAATCTCCTCTAAATTATTTTATGTATGATTAATTATCTTTGCAAGTATTTTTGAATTATTAGTTTGGTTTGAACTACTAGATTGATCTTTCTTGCCATGGGAGAAGTGCTTAGTTTTGGGTTCAATCTTGCGGTGTCCTTTCCCAGTGGCTGCAGGGGCAGCAAGGCACATATTGTATTGTTGCCATCGAGGATAAAAAGATGGGGTTTATATCATATTGCATGAGTTTATCCCTCTATATCATGTCATCTTGCTTAATGCGTTACTCTATTCTTATGAACTTAATACTCTAGATGCAGGGAGGAGTCGGTCGATGTGTGGAGTAATAGTAGTAGATGCAGGCAGGAGTCGGTCTATTTGTTGCGGACGTGATGCCTATATACATAATCATGTCTATTTACTCTCATAACTATGCACTTTTCTATCAATTGCTCGACGGTAATTTGTTCACCCACCGTAATACTTATGCTATCTTGAGAGAAGTCACTAGTGAAACATTTGGCCCCCCGGTCTATCTTTTATCATATAAGTTTTCCATCTACTTTCATTTGCATGTTTTATTTTCCAATCTATATCATAAAAATACCAAAAATATTTATCTTATCATATTATCTCTATCAGATATCACTTTCACAAGTTTCCGTGAAGGGATTGACAACCCATTTATCGCGTTGGTTGCGAGGTTCTTGTTTGTTTGTGTAGGCGCGTGGGACTTGGGAGGAGCCTCCTACTAGATTTATACCTTGGTTCTCAAAACTGAGGAAAATACTTACGCTACTTTGCTGCATCACCCTTTCCTCTTCAAGGGAAAAACCAACGCATGCTCAAGAGGTAGCAGTGACTCCTTATTACGCACAAAAAAATGAATACCCCTGCTAGCTGGGACCCACCATAGTGTGTGCTGACTTGTGGGCCTACTAAGTTGATGGGGACGGAGGGCTTTGTCAACTTATTCAATACTTTAGTGACCGTACGATGTCCATCCAATGGCCATAGTGCTTCTTCAACCTCTGGTCTTCTTGCTCCAGCCGCCCAAAGCAAAGCCGGTCGTGCCGCCTGCTCCTGCCTCCCGTGGCCAGCTGTGCTGCCCCCATACTACTCCTACCGCTGGCCAGGCCATCCCTCCACTCACCCACACCCCCTGTTATTCTGCAGCGATGGCAGCCTCACAACACAGCCGAACCAGTGAACCCTTGTACTTCTCTCCGCATGGGCATCCACTGCTGCATCTTCCCCGGCTCAGCGTCGTCCCCTTCCTAGGCCTCGCCCTCGTCCAACGTCGTGGTGCTCTCGGCGTGGCGTGGTCAATGTGGTCAACGACCGACTTCCATCGGAAGAGTATTGTACGTGGAGAGGCTGACAGCTGGGCCCACGGCAGCCGCAAGGTAGTGCCTCCTTATTATGCGGAAAATAATTATTCCTCCACCTGACAGCAGGGACCCACTGGACAGGCCACCGTATTTTGGCAAAAAAAATATTTCCCCCCTGACTGCTGGGACCCACCAGACGGGCCACCGTATTTCGCAAAAAAATGTGCCCCCCGCTGTCAGCTCGGACCCACCGGAAGTGCCTCCTTATTACGCACAAAAAAAATCAATACTCCCCCTCCTAGCTGAGATCCACCTTGGTGGGAGGCTGACTTGTGGGCCTACTAGGTTGACGGGGACCGAGGGCTCTGTCAACTTAGTCAACATGAACGATTCTAGCTCCAGTGACCATACGATGTCCATCCAACGGCCGTAGTGCTTCTTCAACTTCTGGTCTTCTTGCTCCAGCCGCCCAAAGCAGCACTGGTCGTGCCGCATGCTCCTGCATCCCGTGGTCGGCTGTGCTATCGCGAAGGCCTCACCGTCCCCTACTATTCCCACCGCTGGCCAGGCCCTGCGGCGACGGCAGCCTCATACCGCACCCGAACCAATGAACCCTCGTACTCCTCTCCACGCAGGCTTCCGCTGCCGCATCTTCCCCGGCTCCGTGTCGTCCCCTTCCTAGGCCTCGCCGTCGTCCACCGCCCTGGTACTCTCGGCGCGGCATGGTCAACATGGTCAAGGAACGACTTCCATCGGAAGAGTACTGTACGTGGAGAGACTGACAGTTGGGTCCACGGCGCCCGCACAAGAAGTGCCTTCTTATTACGCACAAAATAATTATTTCTCCACATGACAGCAGGACCCACCGGACAGGCCACTGTATTTCGCGATAAAAATGTTTCCCCCTGACTGCTAGGACCCACCAGCTACATCTTCGCACGCAAGAAAGTGCATCCGCGCAAAAAAAACGACTCGCCCCCTGACTGCTGGGACCCACCATCTACATCTTCACATGCAAGGAAGTGCCTGACAGTCGGGACCCACCTGGTCGAAGCGTATGTATCGTTGTCATTCTGGTCGCGAACGTGTACGTCCATACTGGTTGATGTAGAGGCGCGCACGTGTTGTAGTAGAGGCACGCACGTAGCATCACGTACATACAGCGGCCAATGTGCAAGAAAGAAAATACGGCCACATACGTACATACGGGCGGGGTCTCGAACGCCTACTCGCGTATATGTACGGCCAGGGCTCGTGTACATGGCTGGGTTGGAAGAGAGAAACAACGTCATCGTCTTGTTCATGGGGAGGCAACGGAATGTGTCGTGTTCATTGGGAGGCGACGAAACGCGTGGGAGCCAACTGGCTTGGACGGAACAACCGATGAAAACGAGGCCTAGCATACCGCAGAATGGAGGAAACGGCCTTGTATTCGACCGGCCACATTTGAAACGGGAACCTGTTCATCGGGAGGGGTTTGGCGTACCGCAAAACGGAGGAAACATACTTGTGTTGGACCCCCTACGATCGAAATGGGGTCCTGTTGATCAGGAGGGGTGTAGCGTACCGCAAAACGGACGAAACGTACTTGTGTTGGAGTGCTACGGTCGAAACGGGGGTCCTGTTCATTGGGAGGGGTATGGCGTACTGCAAAACGGATGAAACGGATTTGTGTTGGAGCGCTACGGTCAAAACGGGGGTCTTGTTCATCGGGAGGGGTGTGGCGTACCGCAAAACGGGACTCCACAGGATACTGTTCATCTCCATCATCGACATCTTCCAACCTCCACGGGATACTGTTCATCCACCATCGACCTTTTCCAGCCTCCACCTACGACTGTTCATCCACGGGCTCCTGTTCATCCAGCCTCCACCGCGCGCTACTCCACCGGCTACTGTTCAACCACCCCTCTCCACGGCCTCCTGTTCAACCAGCCCTCCATGGGCTACTGTTCATCCACCCCTCCACCGTCTACTATTCATCCAGCCCTCCACGGGGTCGTCCTGTTCATCTAGCCTTCCACGGGGTCCTGTTCATCCAGCCCCAACCGGCTCGATGGATCGGGGGCCTATTCATCTAGAGGCAACACCACGGGGTACTGTTCATCCACCCCCACTGGAAACTGTTCATCCCCCCCGAGCAATGCTCACTATTCATCCAAAGGCAGCATCGATCGGCTTCAGTTAGCAGCAGTAGCGAAGGAATGGCTCGATCGGGCTCAATTAACAGCCATCGATTGATCGCTCGGGTTTAGTAACGCATAGCCTGCAGTGCAATCGCTCGGTTTCAGTAGGCGAACGCCTCGCTCGGGTTCAGTTAGAGCCTCCATGCATGAGAGAAACGCGCAAACCTCCGTGCATCGCTCGGCCCCGACCACCCACCGTAATCGGGAACACCCCGATATTTTCCTCGCCCTCGCTTCTACCATGGTTTTTTCCGTCATGGATGGCCCCAAGAATGTCATGCAGCTGCATCTCCGGTCCGCCCAGGATGGAAAGCCCATTTTCTGTCATGATCTTTTGTCATAGAAGTAGGATCCCACCACATCTATGATGATACCGGGTTTTGTCACAATTATCGTCATAGAAGTGTCATAAGTAAGACAGAAAAAATTCGTTCGTCCCAAAATGTCATGGATGTGTCTTTTTTTTGTAGTGAATAAAAATTTACGATGACTTTTCATGGACCAAAAAGAACTCGGAAGACTTGGAGAGAGGGCCAGAAGAGTCCCGAGGAGGCCAC